>NW_021172456.1:5802-14611 GCF_002162155.2 Triticum dicoccoides
AAATTAATTTAATTAGTATTATTTTTTTGTTTTCGTTCACAGGGGGTGGGCCCCGTTGTCTGTGGCACAGAGGCCTTGCGGGTCGGGCGCTGGGTGCGGGCGTGGTGCCCGTGCCCGAGGCCGAACGGGGCTGGCCTCGGACGCGGCCCGTGGCGTGGGCGCCGGCAGCCAGTCGGGGGCGAGCTGCGGTGGATGCAGCAGCAGGCCGGCGGCGGGGCGCTGCGACTCGAGGCGAGGTGAGCGACGGGCTGCGCGAGAGGAGGTGCCCGAGCGAGGACGGATGCAGGGGAGTGTGGGCAGCGGCGGCTATAGGCGCGGGCACGCGCGTTGGTGAAGGGCACGGCCGAGTGCGGCAACGGGAGGCCGGGGCGCGACCTGGGGCGGGTGTCGGCGTGAGTGGAGCGCCGGCCAAGGAGACTTCTAGCGCGGGACGGAACCGACGAGCATGGCGACTAGAGGATGCAGATCAAGGGGGAGGCAGAGGGGAAAGGCGCGCCAGCTCACATCGTTGACGGGGAGAGGCTCGGGGAGGCGCGGGATGTAGTGAAGCCGTCGGAACCGATGATGAACGGCGGCGGACGAAGATGACTATGGCGGAGAAGACCGGTGATGGCGATGGCTATGTGGCGTGGTTGGAGAAGAGGTCGAGGACGGGGAGTCGCGGCCACCATGGCGATGGCTGGCATCGGGAGGAAGCAGAGGCACAGGAGGCAGGCCAGCAACGTCGGGGCCCGTCCCTCCAACGAGCAGAGGACGACGCGGGGCGGCGTCGGGCGGCTTCGGGTCCTCGCCCCGATCTCGATCCAGATCGGGGGAACAACGAGCGAGCGGGGGGGGGGAGCGAGTGGGGAACGTGGGCTAGGGTTCGGTTGGGGTGTGACGGGATAAGGGAGGCGGGATGGGCCAGCCAGGTGGGCCTGGTAGCCTAGCTGGGCCGAACGGCCAGGGAGGGTCTTTCCTCTCTTTTTGTTGTTTCTGTTTTTTTTTCATTTATGTATTTTATTTCTTTTCTGTTTTATTTTGTTCCTGATTGTATTTTAGTTTTGTGAAGTACAAAAATGATCCCTAAATTGGTAATAGGAATTATACCACGTCACAACTAACTTGGCACCTAAATATATTAGTTTGTAATTGTTTATCATTTTAAAGCATTTAAATAATTGTTTTTGCTATTGTTTTAGTTTATTTAGTGCATTTAAGTATTTTATTAAGAGATGATTTCTTCACCAGCATTTATTATGTATTATTAGACACATTAGGAACAATTTAGTTTTGACTTTAGAAAACTTTAATTGTTTTGACTTTAATTCAAATTTGAATTTGGTTCGGTTCCGAGCTAACACGAGATTATCAACAATAATCGAGGTGACGTGGCATCATTACCAGAGGGTTACTGTAGCTTGATTACCCGGGCGTCACAATTCTCCTCCACTACAAGAAATCTCGTCCCGAGATTTAGGAGCGGGAGTAAGGGGGAAGGGATTTGGTTACGAAATTCTAACGAATCTTCTCAGTCTTGGTTGCTCTTCTCGAAGAGGTCGACCCATTATATTGATGTCTTCCTTTCTCTGCTTCAGGTCATCATGATGAAGTCATCATCCTTTCTTCGGAAATTTCATCGTACTAACGAAAGATTAAGGGGGTATACCGAAGAATGGATCTCTGCAGGGTAGATTATCTGGTAGACAACAACGAGGAAGGTGGCGGAAAGTAACTCTCGAATTGAAATTTAAGACAATATCGAGAGCAAAGCAAGAAGGTGCAAAATAGAAGTTTCAAGCGCATAGGCAATCGTTCGTTGCCTGAAGCGAAGTGTGAAAGGGGTTCAGAGCAATGGGAATAAGTATTGCGTCTGATACCAAATTGATGATCTCATCAGAAGGTGGCTCGTGAATTACACACGAGGCCACGCGTGAGGAATAACTTTGGGAACAGGGGGTGTACAGGAGAGTCAGGTTTCGATCCTGTGGAACTGTGGGTTATGGGCCCACCATGTGGGTTAAAAATAGGAGCGGTGACATCTCGCATGGTCACAATAGCAAGGCATGTCAGAGGGTAGCCTATCAGTTATGTCGGCACAATGTCGGTACCAGGGGCGAGGGACGAAGAGAACCATTTTCCTGCTCGTTGAACGAGGTGGACCAATAGGCAAAGTTCTCGTCCATCGGTGGTGACCGGAATGCTATCGACAATTTCAACAGGGTCTTACTGACAGAGTTGTACACCGAGGTGTTTACCTGAGCAGGAGAATAATACTGCTTAGATTATATAGACCTCAAGAAAGGTTAAACCAACCAATGGAACGGAAAATAAGATTATCAGATTAAACAGAACAATGAAAAGGAAAATGTGTTTAAACACATATATCAGGGGGTATATCCTTCCCAAGGGCAAGCAACGCATGATATTCATGACGGGATATAGCGTAGAAAACCCCTTTAGGAAAGGGAAGAGAAATTTTCATGACATTACCCATTCAACGGTGTTTGGATAATTGGGCAGGAAACATTTAACATTGGGTTTCAAATGTTCTTGTTGAAAATTGGAGTACCATAGACATGCTTCGAGATAGCATTGACATGGTCTTCATGTGAAGATCAGACTCTGGAAACATGAAGGATCCATCAGGAATAACTTGTAGAATAAGTCTTACAATTTCCTCATGGGTGAATGGATAGCCTTGCTGAAAAGGAATGACATCATGTTACCGGGTCATCAAAGGATCAATATCATAACTCTTGGAAAGTTGTCCTAACCATCATATCTGACGGAGATTCAGGTATGATTGGTGTCAGGATACCTCAGGCTCAGGATGCCTGAGAAGAAAGGTGCAACACCAATTGACGGGATGACACTGTAAGATTCTCGGGAAATGAACTATGAAGTGACTTCCGTTAACAAGAGTTCATCATTAACCCAAGGAGAGGACAAGGAGGTGTCTGGTGAACTCAGCGGCAATTCACCGAGATTCCCAAAAGATGGATTTCCACCATTAAGTGAACAAGGAGATAACATTTGCCAGATCAAATGATATAAGGAAGTATGCTCGAGGAAAACATACACAATTAAACATTGGTTGAAAGGTGCGCCCGAAATATGGGTTGGGTTGCACGACCAATGTCAGAATGGTGATTCAATTAGCGAAGGACTTAGAATGAACTATCACCCATTCACTTCAAAGCAATAGGGTTGCTAGAAGTTTTGAATTCACACGTCATAGCTCCATTGTCGGTATTCCGGTTGAAAACAATACGGGGACCAAGGAATGAACGAAGATGGCAAGTAGTATTATGATATCAAGAATTATTAAGAGGTGGTGAAATTCTCACCACATTCTTGACAAAAAGAGATGGTAATACTTCCGAGGTAAGGAAGATCAACTGCTGGGTAGCAGTGATCTCAAGGTTTACACAAAACACGAACAAGTTGTGTTGAACGAAAGGCAATAAAGTCGTCGATGAGAACAGGAATCATCGAGGGGCAAGGATGGTATTACCCATCATGAATTCAATTGAATTCCTGGAAGAGCTCATAAGGTTGATGATGATCACGACACAATTGTCGAGAGATTTCATGCAGATGTAGTCAATCAGCGACGACATCAAGTCAAAGGAATGATGAAGCAAGAGGTTATTGGAACCACAGTTACGACACAAACTCGAACTCAAGCTTGTTGTTTAAGGTGAAAGGGTATGACGAGGAAAATCGACGTAAGGTTAGTTCATCGTCGAAAATTGGTGCTCCGAGAATAAGGACCAGGTAGCACCGTTAGAATCGTCACGACAATGATATAGCCAAACAGGCTAGGAATGGCGTGATCGGGTACAAACTCGTACTTATAGAAGCTTACTGAAGAGTTGTTGAACCGTAGAGCGGACTCGGTTCAGTTATCGGTGTCTTTGAGTGTTTTATAACTCAGAGCCCGTGAAAAATTGGAATCAGTGGGAAGGTAGTACTTGATGAAGAACTCATAAGAAGTTATGCAGTTCCATGATAATCTCGAGATACCAGGGGGGTAATACTCGAAGGTAGAGTAGAATAGAAGCTTGACAGGTGAAATGATGTGCAAAAGACAAGTAATTTAACTTGTCCGAGAAACGGCATCAAAGAAGAACAATATGGCCGGAACCACGATTGCAAAACATCAAATCCCAGATATAAGATGAAATTATACCAAGGGGATAATTAATTTAAGAGAAGCTTCCATGATAAGATCTACATCGTGTCCATGGGCATGAACACAAGGTTCGAGGTCGACTCCCACTTCTCCAAAGCATAACCTTACATTCACTTCTCGTTTCGATAATGGCATTAGTGTTGAAAGTTATACCTGGTGAAATACCAGATGAGTATGACCCGTGAGAACTTTCGAGTTCACACATAGTAAGGAAGGCATAGGTTCAACCCATCAGGGCGTCTTACGAACATATACCACAAATTTCCAGAGTAAATAACACAAGCCCGAAAGCAGAGCATGGTTGGCCAAGCAGAGGATACAACTTAACAAAGGCATTATGTATCAGGGGAAGAACTCGCAAGGTGATCAAATGTGAAGGACACTGTCGGATAACAATCCAACAAAGGACTTGGTGGTCCACAAAGGATCTGATACGAGTATCGGTACTCAACTAGAGGAAGAAGAATGCAAGGAGATCAGATTATAGAAACAACTGACTAACTCAATTGTCAAATGCAAAGGAATTATGATTTCCAAATCAAGGGATCAAAAGCAATGCTCTGATTAGGGATGGATAACTTGAATAGCCTTAGGGTACAATCAACGACAATTGGATTAGTCGAGAACCAATTCCAGTTAGAAGAATGGAAGCTCAGCCGGAAAGGTAATTTATAAGGATCAATGAGGTTTGCGGGTATTCGCAAACATATTGAGTCAACAGACTCAAAATGATAATGACAATGCATGTCATTAAGACTACGAGACTTATGGGATTAACCGTAATGCAAGCAAGCAAGAATTTCAAGAGCCAAAGGCTCCAGAGGGTTTTCGGAAGATCGAATATTATTTTGAAGACTTTTGTGAAACACAAGAACAACTGGGGATGAGCGGATACTCGGCAAGCGCGAGTAATTATCCGTAGGGGTATTCATGCAGCAAGGAACTGCAGGGCAGTAAGCGTAAAGAATTCTCGGAATATCGAAGAGTATTTCAGGACATCTTGTAATAACAAGAGCAACTGGGGATGGAAATATGAACGATAGGTGTAAGTAGTTATCCAGAGGGATTTATCGATGGAAGTGAATTGCAAAAGCGATGGCACATAGTCTCGAGAGCACATCGTAGAGTATCTTCGGAATCTTCTGGTGCAGCAGGCGGTCATCGGTAACAAGTGGCTCTCCGGGAGAAAGTACTTGCGAGAACCTAAAGTTAGTTTTGTTTTTAGCGAATTCACTTAACCCGAATAGAAGAGAGCTCAGAGTCCCAGAGTAAAGGTCGAGGAGTAAAAGATCCTAGTACCACCCAATGGCGACGTGGGCCCGTAAGGCACACAACCAAGTTAGTAAAAGTTTTGCAATGTCTAGACTCGACTTCGGCCAAGAAGTGTGAAAGGGGGATTCCTACAGGCAGTCGGCTCTGATACCAACTTGTGACGCCCCCGATTCAATCGTACACTAATCATGCACGCAAATGTGTACGATCAAGATCAGGGACTCACGGGAAGATATCACAACACAACTCTAAAACATAAATAAGTCATACAAGCATCATAATACAAGCCAGGGGCCTCGAGGGCTCGAATACAAGTGCTCGATCATAGACGAGTCAGCGGAAGCAACAATATCTGAGTACAGACATAAGTTAAACAAGTTTTCCTTAAGAAGGCTAGCACAAACTGGGATACAGATCGAAAGAGGCGCAGGCCTCCTACCTGGGCTCCTCCTAACTACTCTTGGTCGTCGTCAACGGGCTGCACGTAGTAGTAGGCACCTCCAGTGTAGTAGTCGTCGTCGACGGTGGCGTCTGGCTCCAGGGCTCCAGCATCTGGTTGCGACAACCAAAAAGAAAGGAAAGGGGGGAAAAGGGGGGAGAAAGCAACCGTGAGTACTCATCCAAAGTACTCGCAAGCAAGGAACTATACTACATATGCATGGGTATATGTGTAAAGGGACATATCGGTGGACTGAACTGCAGAATGCCAGAAAAAAAGGGGGATAGCTAATCCTGTCGAAGCCTACGCTTCTGGCAGCCTCCGTCTTGCAGCATGTAGAAGAGAGTAGATTGACGTCCTCCAAGTAGCATCTCCAAGTAGCATCGCATAGCATAAACCTACCCGGCGATCCCCTCCTCATATCCCTGAGGGAGAGCGACCACCGGTTGTATCTGGCACTTGGAAGGGTGTGTTTTATTAAGTATCCGGTTCTAGTTGTCATAAGGTCAAGGTACAACTCCAAGTCGTCCTGTTACCGAAGATCACGGCTATTCGAATAGATTAACTTCCCTGCAGGGGTGCACCACATAACCCAACACGCTTGATCCCATTTGGCCGGACACACTTTTCTGGGTCATGCCCGGCCTCGGAAGATCAACACGTCGCAGCCCCACCTAGGCACAACAGAGAGGCCAGCACGCCGGTCTAAACCTAAGCGCGCAGGGGTCTGGGCCCATCGCCCTGAGCACACCTGCACGTTGCGTGGGCGGCCGAAAGCAGACCTAGCCTAGTGGCGTTCCAGTCCAATTCGGCGCGCGCCGCTCCGTCGCTGACGTCTGAAGTGCTTCGGCTGATACCACGACGTCGGGATACCCATAACTACTCCCACGTAGATGGTTAGTGCGTATAGGCTCGTAGCCGACTCAGATCAAATACCAAGATCTCGTTAAGCGTGTTAAGTATCCGCGAACGCCGAACAGGGCCAGGCCCACCTCTCTCCTAGGTGGTCTCAACCTGCCCTGTCGCTCCGCCACAAAGTAACAGTCGAGGGCCGTCGGGAACCCAGGCCCACCTCTACCGGGATGGAGCCACCTGTCCTTTCAGCCCCCTTATCCGAATCACTTGCGGGTACTCAACGAGCTGACCCAACTTTAGTCACCATCTGTATAGTATGTATATATGTATAGTATATACCCGTGATCACCTCCCGAGTGATCACGGCCCAATAGTATAGCAAGGCAGACTGACAAGAATGTAGGGCCAATGATGATAAACTAGCATCCTATACTAAGCATTTAGGATTGCAGGTGAGGTATGAACAGATGTAGCAACAATGTCAGGCTATGCATCAGAATAGGATCAATGGAAAGCAGTAACAGGCTACACTACTCTAATGCAAGCAGTATAGAAGAGAATAGGCGATATCTGGTGATCAAGGGGGGGGCTTGCCTGGTTGCTCTGGCAAGAGAGAGGGGTCGTCAACTCCGTAGTCGTACTGGGTAGCAGCGGCGTCGGTCTCGGTGTCTAGCGAGAGAAGAGGGGGAAGAAACAATAAATATAATGCAAACAAATGCAAGACGATGCATGACATGACAAAGCATGGTGCTAGGTGTGCCCTAACGCGGTATGAGGTGGTACCGGTGAAGGGGGGAAACATCCGGGAAATTATCCCTGGTGTTTCGTGTTTTCGGGCAGAGGAGCCGGAGGGGAAAAGTTGCATGTTTGCTATGCTAGGGAGGTGTGGCGGATGAACGGGCTGCGTAACCGGAATCGTCTCGTCGTTCTGAGCAACTTTCATGTTGAAAATAATTTAATCCGAGTCACGGATTAAAAGATATGATTTTCTAAAGATTTTATTAGTTTTTGGAATTTAATTAAATATTTAATTTAATTCGAAATTTGGTTTTATGACATCAGCATGATGCCATGCTGACGTCAGCAGTCAACAGAGTTGACTGGGTCAACTATGTGTGGGACCCTCATGTCATTGATTGATTAGTCTAATCAGGGGGTTAATTAAGTTAACTAGTAATTAGGTTAATCTAATCAAGACTAATTAATTTAATTAAGCCTTTAATCAATTAATTAATTATCATTTTAATTAATTTTAGTTATTATTTATTAATTCATTTTTTTAAATTAATTTAATTAGTATTATTTTTTTTGTTTTCGTTCACAGGGGGTGGGCCCCGTTGTCTGTGGCACAGAGGCCTTGCGGGTCGGGCGCTGGGTGCGGGCGTGGTGCCCATGCCCGAGGCCGAACGGGGCTGGCCTCGGACGCGGCCCGTGGCGTGGGCGCCGGCAGCCAGTCGGGGGCGAGCTGCGGTGGATGCAGCAGCAGGCCGGCGGCGGGGCGCTGCGACTCGAGGCGAGGTGAGCGACGGGCTGCGCGAGAGGAGGCGCCCGAGCCAGGACGGATGCAGGGGAGTGTGGGCAGTCGCGGCTATAGGCGCGGGCACGCGCGTTGGTGAAGGGCACGGCCGAGTGCGGCAACGGGAGGCCGGGGCGCGACCTGGGGCGGGTGTCGGCATGAGTGGAGCGCCGGCCAAGGCGACTTCTAGCGCGGGACGGAACCGACGAGCATGGCGACTAGAGGATGCAGATCGAGGGGGAGGCAGAGGGGAAAGGCGCGCCAGCTCACATCGTTGACGGGGAGAGGCTCGGGGAGGCGCGGGATGTAGTGAAGCCGTCGGAACCGACGATGAACGGCGGCGGACGAAGATGACTGTGGCGGAGAAGACCGGTGATGGCGATGGCTATGTGCCGTGGTTGGAGAAGAGGTCGAGGACGGGGAGTCGCGGCAACCATGGCGATGGCTGGCATCGGGAGGAAGCAGAGGCGCGGGAGGCAGGCCAGCAACGTCGGGGCCCGTCCCTCCAACGAGCAGAGGACGACGCGGGGCGGCGTCGGGCGGCTTCGGG
>NW_021172456.1:15563-16978 GCF_002162155.2 Triticum dicoccoides
TGTCGCTCCGCCACAAAGTAACCGTCGGGGACCGTCGGGAACCCAGGCCCACCTCTACCGGGATGGAGCCACCTGTCCTTTCAGCCCCCAACTCCGAACAGTATCACAGGTAATGTAACAGTGTAAAGTATATAGTATATGCCCGTGATCACCTCCCGAAGTGATCACAGCCCAGTAGTATAGCATGGCAGACGGACAAGAGTGTAGGGCCACTGATGGAACACTAGCATCCTATACTAAGCATTTAGGATTGCGGGTAAGGTATCAATGACTGTAGCAGCAATGACAGGCTATGCATCAGAATAGGATTAACGGAAAGCAGTAACATGCTACACTACTCTAATGCAAGCAGTATAGAGAAGAGTAGGCGATATCTGGTGATCAAAGGGGGGGCTTGCCTGGTTGCTCTGGCAAGAGAGAGGGTCGTCAACTCCGTAGTCGAACTGGTCAGCAGCAGCGTCGGTTTCGTAGTCTACCGGAGAGAAGAGGGGGAAGAAATAATGAATACAGAGCAAACAAAGCACCACAAAATATATCAAGGCAATACGCGGTGTTCGGTGTGCCCTAACGCAGTAGTAGGTGATACCGGTGAAGGGGGGAAAACCCCCGGGAAAGTATTCCCGGTGTTTCGTGTTTTCGGGCAGAGGAGCCGAAGGGGGAAAGTTGCGGGTTCGATAGGTTAGGGGTGTGTGGCGGACGAACGGACCGCGTATCCGGATTCGTCCCGTCGTTCTGAGCAACTTTCATGTTGAAAATATTTTAATCCGAGTAACGGATTAAAAGATATGATTTTCTAAAGATTATATTAATTTCTGGAATTTAATTAATTAATTATTTAATTCGAAAATGAATTTATGACGTCAGCATGATGTCATGCTGACGTCAGCAGTCAACAGGGTTGACTTGGTCAACCCGACAGGTGGGTCCCGTTCGTCATTGACTGTTTAGTCTAATTAATGTTTAGCTAATCTAATTACTGTTTAATTAAACTAATTAGTTAATTAGGTTAATCTAATTATGATTAATTAACTTAATTAATTCCTTAATTAATTAATTAATTTAATTATTATTTATTTATTTAATATATATTTTTTAATTCTTTTTTTATAAAACCGTTCTGGGGCCGGGCCCCACATGTCTGTGGCCCATAGGGGCCTAGAGGGCGCGGGCGTCGGGGCATAGCCCGAACAGGGGCGCACCCGACCGGGCATTGCAGGGCGGCGGTGTGGGGGTGAGGCCACCGGGCGCGACCGAGGCAGTCGGCACGCGTGCGGGCGCCGGGAATCGGCAGCGAGGGGCGGCGTCCAGGCGAAGGCTGCGACGCAGTGGGGGGCGCATGAGGAGGCGATGGTGGCGCGGCCACGGGTCACGAGCAGGGCGGTCGAGCGCCGTGGCCGCGGCCGTGGGCCAGCGAG
>NW_021172456.1:18576-24857 GCF_002162155.2 Triticum dicoccoides
ACAACATCGATACCAAGGGCGAGGGACGAAGAGAACCATTTTCCTGCTCGTTGAACGAGGCGGGCCAATAGGCAAGGTTCTCGTCCATTGGTGGCTACCGAAATGTCATCAACAATAGTAACAGGGTCTTGCTGACAGAATTGTACACCGAGGTATATACATAAGCAGGAGAATATTACTGCTTAGATCATATAGATCACAAGAAAGGTTAAACCAAATAATGGAAAGGAAAATGTGTTTAAACACATATATCAGGGGTATATCCTTCCCAAGGACAAGCAGAGCATGATATCCTTGGCAGGATATAATGTAGAAAACTCCTTAGGAAAGGGGAGAGAAATTTCATGACATTACCGATGCAACGGTGTTTGGGGTAATTGAGCAAGTAACATTTAGCATTGGGCTTCAAATGTTCTTGTTGAAAATCGGAGCACCACCGACATGCTTCGAGATAGCATTGACATGGTCTATAGGTGAAGATCATACTTTGGATACTCAAAGGATCCATCAGGAACAGCTTGTAGAATAAGTCTTACAATTTCCTCATGGAAGAATGGATAGCATTGCTAAAAGGAAAATTATAGCAATAGGTCCTCCGGTCAGGTGTGCTAGGCATGACATCACCTTATCGGGTCATAGAAAGACCAATGTTATAACTCTTGCAAATATGTTCCCACCATCATATCTGACCGAGATTCAGATTTGATTGGTGCCAGGATACCTCAGACTCAGGATGCCTGAGAAGAAAAGGTGCAACACAATTGACGAGTTGACATTGTAAGATTTTCAGGAAATGAACTATGGGAGCGGGTTTCTGAAGCAATAGTTCACCATTAAACCACGGAGAGGACAAGGAGGTGTCTGGTGAACTCAACGGCAATTCACCGAGATTCCCAAAAGATGGATTTCCACCATTAAGTGAACAAGGAGATAACATTTGTCAGATCAAATGATATAAGGAAGTATGCTCGAGGAAAACATACACAATTAAACATTGGTTGAAGGGTGCGCCCGAAGTACGGGTTGGGTTGCACGACCAATGTTAGAATGGTGATTCAATTAGCGAAGGACTTAGAATGAACTATCGCCCATTCACTTCAAAGCAATAGGGTTGCTAGAAGTTTTGAATTCACACGTCATAGCTCCATTGTCGGTATTCCGGTTGAAAACAATACGGGGACCAAGGAATGAACGAAGATGGCAAGAAGTATTAAGATATCAAGAATTATTAAGAGGTGGTGAAATTCTCACCACATTCTTGACAAAAAGTGATGGTAATACTTCCGAGGTAAGGAAGATCAACTGCTGGGTAGCAGTGATCTCAAGGTTTACACAAAACGCGAACAAGTTGTGTTGAACGGAAGGCAATAAAGTGGTCGATGAGAACAGGAATCATCGAGGGGCAAGGATGGTATTACCCATCATGAATTCAATTGAATTCCTGGAAGAGCTCATAAGGTTGATGATGATCACGACACAATTGTCGAGAGATTTCATGCAGATGTAGTCAATCAGCGACGACATCAAGTCAAAGGAATGATGAAGCAAGAGGTTATTGGAACCACCGTTACGACACAAACTCGAACTCAAGCTTGTTGTTTAAGGTGAAAGGGTATGACGAGGACAATCGACGTAAGGTTAGTTCATCGTCGAAAATTGGTGCTCTGAAAATAAGGACCAGGTAGCCCCGTTAGAATTCGTCACGACAACGATATAGCCAAACAGGATAGGAATGGCGTGATCGGGTAACAAACTCGTACTTATAGAAGCTTGCTGAAGAGTTGTTGAACCGTAGAGCGGACTCGGTTCAGTTATCGGTGTCTTTGAGTGTTCAATAACTCCGAGCCCATGAAAAATTGTAATCGGTGAGTATGTAGTACTTGATGAAGAACTCATAAGAAATTATGCAGTTCCAAGATAATCTCGAGATACCAGGTGGTAATACTCGACGACAGATCAAACTAGAAGTTGAACTGGGGTATTGCTCTATATAAGACAAGTGCTTAAACTTGCACAGGACATGATATTTAAAGGAGAACATGGTCATAACCATGATTGCAAAAAGGCCAGATCTTAGATATAAGATGAACTTATACCAAGGGAATAATTGATTTTAAAAGAAGCTTCGATGAGAAGATGTACATCGTGTCCATGGGCATGAACGCAAAGTTCAAGGTCGACTCCCACTTCTCCAATGCACAACCTTTCATTCACTTCTCGCGCTCAATGAAGTTGTAGTTTTGAAATTTTATCTGGCAAAATACCATAAGAGTACGACTCGTGAAAACTTTCGAGTTCACACATATTAAGGAAGGCATAGGTTCAACCCATCGGGGCATCTTAGAATCCTATACCAGAATCTTTAGAAGTAAATAACTCAACCTCGAAGGCAGAGCATGGTTGAGAAAGCAGACAATACAATTTACCAAAGGCATTATGTATCAGAGAAAAGGCTCACGAGGTTATTGAATATGAAGGGCATTGTCAGATGAATCCAACAAAGGATCTGGTGGTCCATAAGGGATCTGGTGTGAGCATCGGTACTCAACTAGAGGAAGCAGATTATATAAACAACTGACTAACTCAATTGTCAAATGCAAGGAATTATGATTTCCAAATCAAGGGATCAGAAGCAATGCTCTGATTAGAGGTGGATAAGTTGAATAGCCTTAGGGTACAATCAAAGACAATTGGATTGGTCGGAAACCAGTTCCAGTTAAAAGAATGGCAACTTAGCCGGAAAAGTAATTTATAAGGATCAATGATGATTGCGTGTATTCGCAAACATATTGAGTCAACAGACTCAAAATGATAATGACAATGAATATCATTAAGACTACGAGACTTATGGGATTAACCATAATGCAAGCAAGCAAGAATTTCAAGAGCCAAAGGCTCCAGAGGGTTTTCGGAAGATCGAATATTATTTTGAAGACTTTTGTGAAACACAAGAACAACTGGGGATGAGCGGATACTCGGCAAGCGCGAGTAATTATCCGTAGGGGTATTCATGCAGCAAGGAACTGCAGGGCAGTAAGCGTAAAGAATTCTCGGAATATCGAAGAGTATTTCAGGACATCTTGTAATAACAAGAGCAACTGGGGATGACAATATGAACGATAGGCGTAAGTAGTTATCCAGAGGGATTTATTGATGGAAGTGAATTGCAAAAGCGATGGCACATAGTCTCGAGAGCACATCGTAGAGTATCTTCGGAATCTTCTGGTGCAGCAGGCGGTCATCGGTAACAAGTGGCTCTCCGGGAGAAAGTACTTGCGAGAACCTAAAGTTAGTTTTGTTTTTAGCGAAATCATTTAACCCGAATAGAAGAGAGCTCAGAGTCCCAGAGTAAAGGTCGAGGAGTAAAAGATCCTAGTACCACCCAATGGCGACGTGGGCCCGTAAGGCACACAGCCAAGTTAGTAAAAGTTTTGCAATGTCTAGACTCGACTTCGGCCAAGAAGTGTGAAAGGGGGATTCCTACAGGCAGTCGGCTCTGATACCAACTTGTGACGCCCCCGATTCAATCGTACACTAATCATGCACGCAAATGTGTACGATCAAGATCAGGGACTCACGGGAAGATATCACAACACAACTCTACAAATAAAATAAGTCATACAAGCATCATAATACAAGCCAGGGGCCTCGAGGGCTCGAATACAAGTGCTCGATCATAGACGAGTCAGCGGAAGCAACAATATCTGAGTACAGACATAAGTTAACAAGTTGCCATAAGATGGCTAGCACAAACTGGGATACAGATCGAAAGAGGCGCAGGCCTCCTGCCTGGGATCCTCCTAACTACTCCTGGTCGTCGTCGTCAGCCTACACGTAGTAGTAGGCACCTCCGGTGTAGTAGGGGTCGTCGTCGACGGTGGCGTCTGGCTCCAGGGCTCCAGCATCTGGTTGCGACAACCAGGCAGAAGGGAAAGGGGAAAAGAGGGAGAAAGCAACCGTGAGTACTCATCCAAAGTACTCGCAAGCAAGGAGCTACACTACATATGCATGGGTATATGTGTAAAGGGCCATATCGGTGGACTGAACTGCAGAATGCCAGAATAAGAGGGGGATGGCTAATCCTGTCGAAGACTACGCTTCTGGCAGCCTCCGTCTTGCAGCATGTAGATGAGAGTAGATTTAAGTCCTCCAAGTAGCATCTCCAAGTAGCATCTCCAGTAGCATCGCATAGCATAATCCTACCCGGCGATCCTCTCCTCGTCGCCCTGTAGAAAAGCGATCACCGGGTTGTCTGTGGAACTTGGAAGGGTGTGTTTTATTAAGTATCCGGTTCTAGTTGTCATAAGGTCAAGGTACAACTCCAAGTCATCCTGTTACCGAAGATCACGGCTATTCGAATAGATTAACTTCCCTGCAGGGGTGCACCACATAGCCCAACACGCTTGATCCCATTTGGCCGGACACACTTTCCTGGGTCATGCCCGGCCGCAGAAGATCAACACATCGCAGCCCCACCTAGGCAAAACAGAGAGGCCAGCACGTCGGTCTAAACCTAAGCGCACAGGGGTCTGGGCCCATCGCCCATAGCACACCTGCACGTTGCGAGGGCGGCCGGAAGCAGAACTAGCCCCCTTAATACAAGAGCAGGTTTACGTTCCAATCCGGCGCGCGCCGCTCCGTCGCTGACGTCTGAAGTGCTTCGGCTGATACCACGACGTCGGGATACCCATAACTACTCCCGCGTAGATGGTTAGTGCGTATAGGCTCGTAGCCAGACTCAGATCAAATACCAAGATCTCGTTAAGCGTGTTAAGTATCCGCGAACGCCGAACAAGGCCAGGCCCACTTGTCTCCTAGGTGGTCTCAACCTGCCCTGTCGCTCCGCCACAAAGTAACCGTCGGGGACCGTCGGGAACCCAGGCCCACCTCTACCGGGATGGAGCCACCTGTCCTTTCAGCCCCCAACTCCGAACAGTATCACAGGTAATGTAACAGTGTAAAGTATATAGTATATGCCCGTGATCACCTCCCGAAGTGATCACAGCCCAGTAGTATAGCATGGCAGACGGACAAGAGTGTAGGGCCACTGATGGAACACTAGCATCCTATACTAAGCATTTAGGATTGCGGGTAAGGTATCAATGACTGTAGCAGCAATGACAGGCTATGCATCAGAATAGGATTAACGGAAAGCAGTAACATGCTACACTACTCTAATGCAAGCAGTATAGAGAAGAGTAGGCGATATCTGGTGATCAAAGGGGGGGCTTGCCTGGTTGCTCTGGCAAGAGAGAGGATCATCAACTCCGTAGTCGAACTGGTCAGCAGCAGCGTCGGTTTCGTAGTCTATCGTTGAGAAGAGGGGGAAGAAATAATGAATACAGAGCAAACAAAGCACCACAAAATATATCAAGGCAATACGCGGTGTTCGGTGTGCCCTAACGCGGTAGTAGGTGATACCGGTGAAGGGGGGAAAACCCCCGGGAAAGTATTCCCGGTGTTTCGTGTTTTCGGGCAGAGGAGCCGAAGGGGGAAAGTTGCGGGTTCGATAGGTTAGGGGTGTGTGGCGGACGAACGGACCGCGTATCCGGATTCGTCTCGTCGTTCTGAGCAACTTTCATGTTGAAAATATTTTAATCCGAGTTACGGATTAAAAGATATGATTTTCTAAAGATTATATTAATTTCTGGAATTTAATTAATTAATTATTTAATTCGAAAATGAATTTATGACGTCAGCATGATGTCATGTTGACGTCAGCAGTCAACAGGGTTGACTTGGTCAACCCGACAGGTGGGTCCCGTTCGTCATTGACTGTTTAGTCTAATTAATGTTTAGCTAATCTAATTACTGTTTAATTAAACTAATTAGTTAATTAGGTTAATCTAATTATGATTAATTAACTTAATTAATTCCTTAATTAATTAACTAATTTAATTATTATTTATTTATTTAATATATATTTTTTTAATTCTTTTTTTTTATAAAACCGTTCTGGGGCCGGGCCCCACATGTCTGTGGCCCATAGGGGCCTAGAGGGCGCGGGCGTCGGGGCACAGCCCGAACAGGGGCGCACCCGACCGGGCATTGCGGGGCGGCGGTGTGGTGGTGAGGCCACCGGGCGCGACCGAGGTAGTCGGCACGCGTGCGGGCGCCGGGAATCGGCAGCGAGGGGCGGCGTCCAGGCGAAGGCCGCGACGCAGTGGGGGGGCGCATGAGGAGGCGATGGTGGCGCGGCCATGGGTCACGAGCAGGGCGGTCGAGCGCCGTGGCCGCGGCCGTGGGCCAGCGAGGCCGTGCACGGGAGCGACGGGGAGAAG
>NW_021172456.1:26100-26922 GCF_002162155.2 Triticum dicoccoides
GAGTGGGGGGGGGGCGAGTGGGTGGCTGTCGGTTAGGGTTTGGGGGAGGGAGTGGATAAGGAGGGGGGTAGCGGGGTGGGCTGGCCGGTTGGCCGAATGGGCCAGCCTGTTGGGTCGGCTGGCCCGTGGGTCCTTTTCCCCTTTTTTTTGTTTTCTCTTTTGTAGTTTCTTTCTTTTATTTATTTTCTTTTCTGGTTTTAAATTTTAGACCCACATTATTTTTACTTAGTAAAATATGACAACAACTCCTAAAATAACATTTCAAAATAACCCTCAGCCACAAAAGGTTTTAACCCAAAATAAATTAGTTTTGTGTTTTATAAAAAAGCAAAGGCATTTAAAAAAATGTTTTTGCTACCGTTTAAATCATTTAGTGCATTTATACATTATATAAAAATGTGGATTATTCATCATAGTCATCTGTGCAATAACTGACACAACCCGGACAATTTGGTTTGTAATATTTGAAAACTTTTGATGTTTGCCTAATTTTGAATTTGAATTAGAATCGGTTTCGAACTAACGCAAGATTAGCATCAGTAATCAAGGTGACGTGGCATCATTAGTAGATGGTTGCTGTAGCTTAATTATCCTGGCGTCACACTTCTTCTTCTTCTTCTTCTTCTTCTTCTTCTTATTCTTATTCTTCTTATTCTTCTTCTTCTTCTTCTTCTTCTTCTTCTTCTTCTTCTTCTTCTTCTTCTTCTTCTTCTTCTTCTTATTCTTATTCTTATTCTTCTTATTCTTATTCTTCTTATTCTTATTCTTCTTATTCTTATTCTTCTTCTTTTTCTTCTTCTTCTTCTTCTTCTTCTTATTATT
>NW_021172456.1:26932-28774 GCF_002162155.2 Triticum dicoccoides
CGTGCAATCTACCATATTCCTAAAGGCTTGAAGCTAAGCAACATGAGCATTGAGCCTCTTCATCATCATCTCTGCACCCAGGGCTTATAAACCGCTCCTACTCCCTCTCTCTTGGCGAGGTGGGACTAAAAAACAGCTTACCCTTTAGTACCGGTTGGAGCCACCAACCGGTACTAAAGGTGGTGTGCTGCCTGCACAAAATTTAATTAGTGTCATTTAGCTTAAAACAAATCATTAAATGCATGAAAAATATCAAATGAAGGCAGAAATGGTTGAAAGTTGATGGCGTCGCTTTGAATGATGCATACTGAATGCACAAAAAGTCTGGAGTTGTAATAAGTTTAAAAAAATGAAATGCCTTTGTAACAGATGAGTTAAATTTCGTCAGAAACCTGAATACTTCGAAAGAGATTGTCCAGTTTGTAAACGAAGTGCATTCAGTTTTTGCCGTAACCCTCTCTACTTTTTTGAACAATCTATGTGGGTGAAATGATGATACCATGTCAAGTTTCAACTTTTTCAGAGTTCATTTGTAGTGCTTTTCAATTTTCAGGTCATTTAGTTCTCAAAACAAATAATTGAATGCATGAAAAATAGAAAATGAAGGCAGAAATGGTTGAAAGTTGATGGCGTCGCTTTGAATGGTGCATACTGAATGCACAAAAAGTCTGGAGTTGTAATAAGTTTAAAAAAATGAAATGCCTTTGTAACAGATGAGTTTAATTTCGTCAGAAACCTGAATACTTCGAAATAGATTGTCCAGTTTGTAAACGAAGTGCATCCAGTTTTTGCCGTAACCCTCTCTACTTTTTTGAACAATCTATGTGGGTGAAATGATGATACCATGCCAAGTTTCAACTTTTTCAGAGTTCATTTGTAGTGCTTTTCAATTTTCAGGTCATTTAGTTCTCAAAACAAATAATTGAATGCATGAAAAATAGCAAATGAAGGCAAAAATGGTTGAAAGTTGATGGCGTCGCTTTGAATGGTGCATACTAAACGCAAAAAAATATAAGAGCATTTACATCACGATCTTATATTTCTTTAGAGTCTAAACTGTCAATATGATCTTATAACATCAAAAATACTTTGATCATCAATGATCTTTGTGTGTACAATCTGAATTCTCAATATGAGTCATCAACGATTTATAAACCGATGAAGACTCATATTGCGGTCACAAATTCTACACGTAGAGTTCAATGAAGACCAAGTGCTTGTGATAGTTTGAGAAATAACATATTTAAGGTGGTAAAAGGCTTGTTAGGGGAGAGAGGTGGGACTAAAAACAGCTTGCCATAACCTCATTAGTACCGGTTCGTGGTACGAACCGGCACTAAATGGTGATGGTGGGGCCATAGCCTGACCGCAGGCTGACACAACCCCTTCAGTACCGGTTCATGGCATGAACCGGTACTAAAGGTTCACCACGAACCGGTGCTATTGATCGCCGCCACGAACCGGTGCTATTGTATACATTAGTGCCGGCTCTAATACAAACCGGCACTATTGGGCTTCACGTATGACCCTTTTTCTACTAGTGTGTTTGTCAAATAACTAAAAAATCATTTATTTCATATGTTTCAGAACATTCATTTTCATATGCATGGGCATTGTTTCCGTAAGGAAACATGTTTATTAAGTCATATAAAGCTTTTTCATGTAGGTTAGCACATTTGATGCAGTATGCTACACATTTAAGAATAGTTATACAAAACAAAAGTTATGTGCCATCGGAAATTTTTTCTCAGGGCACATGAACATTGATTTTATGTAGATTAATATATTTTTTCAAATATCTTTTGTTCAAGCAAAAAAAATGTTTATGTTAATTTTCGGCTA
>NW_021172457.1:0-1268 GCF_002162155.2 Triticum dicoccoides
CCGGAGTGGAGCTGAGGACAAACCGCGGCTCTTGGCGGAGTCCGTTGGGGTCGGGGTGGCCGGAGTTGGCGCCGGCGACGACTTTGGCGGCCACCGGGGTTCGGTCGAAGATGAACTTGGCGCTAGAGGGGTCGGTGAGGCTCGTGGAGTGGCTAGCTAGGTGTTGTGGGACTCGGTGAGTAAGATGGACACCATCTTGTGGCCGGAGTGTGGCCGGAAGCACGTCGGCGACGAGGTCCACGACGGCGCGTGCGGGTGAGCTTGGTGTGCTCGCTGTGGTGCACGAGAGAGAGAAAGAGAGGAGGGGGAAGTTAGCCCAGCTCACTGCGGTCTTGATGGAGAGGACGGCGTGGTCGGGGACGAGCTGCTGCGGCGGCGACGGCGAAGGGGATCTCCGGCGATGGCGGTTCGGGCGAGGTTGGTGCGGCGGCTTCGGGGCACGCGAGCGCTCGGGGCTCGACTAGCTCGAAGAAGTGGAGGACGGCGGAGCTTCTGGACACGGTGGCGCGGCGTGGAGACGAAGGGGAGCACGGCTACGGCGGAGGTGCGGCGACGGTGGCGTCGGCCATGGCGTGGGAGCGCGAGGGAGAGGAACTGGGGCGAATGGAGGTGTCCAGGAGGGTCGGGGCGTGACGTGGAGCTCGTCCAGGCCATCAGGGCGGCGAGAGGGGGAGGCAGGGCAGCGTGCAGCTGCGTGGCGAGCTGCGGTGCCGCCGCCGAGCACCTTGGCTGCCTGCCTGGCGAGCCAAGCAGCTCGCTGGAGCGGTGGCCGGGCTGGGCCGGCCAGGTGGGCTGGCTGGTGGGCCTGCGGTGGCGCCAGGTAAGTTTCCCCCTTTTTTTTTGTTTCTGTTTTTATTTAATATATCTGCAACTTTGTTGAATTTAATAAAATACCTAGGCAACTTCAAAAATCACCAAATTACTCCTGGTCCATAGTTGGATTATTTCCAACATGAAACATTTTAGTTTGGAGATATTTGAGCATTTAAATATTTTATATAATTTTAAATGCCCAAATTCAAATATTTATGATTTAATTCAAAAACCCTAAGATGGCCTAGGAAAATGTGCACCACTTTTGGCAGAGGTTCTGAACCAAGACAAAAATGATGGGCATTTTAGAAGGGCATTTCAGGTTCATTGAAAATTATTTTAGTAACCCTAGTTGGTTTCAGAGGGGACTGGGGGTTCTGTCATCCCCATTTCAAGTTTCTGATGAAAGAGTAAACATGATGCAACACTCTAATGCATGACTAGCTAGGGTGTGA
>NW_021172458.1:0-1498 GCF_002162155.2 Triticum dicoccoides
GGGCCAGAATCGGCCAAAACTGCGAGTGTTGATGACCAACACGTAAGGACACCTTGGGGTTCAACTACTATGGAAATCGCTTCAGGACCCCAAAGCGATGAGTAATATTCCAAGAAACATGTCAGAATGGGCCAAAACTCTGAGTGTTGACGACGGACACATAAACGCACACGGGGTTCATCAATCATGGAAATCGCTCTGGGCCCCCAAAACGCTGGGTAATAGTGCACGAAACGGACTAGAATTGACCGAATATGTGAGTGTTGATGACCGACACGTAAACGCACCCCGGGGTTCGTCAATCGTGGAAATGACCCCGAGACCCCAAACTAGAGTAATAGTCCAAGAAATGGGCCAGAATCGGCCCAAACTGTGATTGTTGATGACCGACACGTAAGCGCACCTTAGAGTTCGACAACCATGGAAATCGCTTTGGGACCCCGAAACGGTGAGTAATAGTCCATGAAACGGGCCAGAATTGGCCAAAACTGCGAGTGTTGATGACCAACACGTAAGCACACCTTGGGGTTTAACAACTATGGAAATCGCTTCGGGACCCCAAAATGGTGAGTAAAAGTCCATGAAACAGGTCAGAATTGGACAAAACTGTGAGTGTTGACGACAGACACATAAATGCACCACGGGGTTCATCAATCATGGAAACCCCTCTAGGTCCCCAAAACGTTGAGTAATAGTGCACGAAAAGGACACGATTCGGCCAAATATGTGAGTGTTGATGACCGACACGTAAACGCACCCTGGGTTCGTCAATCATGGAAATGACTACGAGGCCCCAAAATAGAATAAGTTCAAGAAACGGGCCAGAATCGGCCCAAACTGTGATTGTTGATGACCGACACGTAAGCGCACCTTGGAGTTCAACAACTATGGAAATCGCTTCAGGACCCCAAAACGGTGAGTAATAGTCCATGAAACTTATCAGAATTGGCAAAACTGTCAGTGTTGACGACGGACACATAAACCAACCCCGGGTTCATCAATCATGGAAATTGCTCTCGGTCCCCAAAATGGTAAGTAATAGTGAACAAAACGAACTAGAATCGGCCAAATATGTGAGTGCTGATGACCGGCACGTAAACGCACCCCGGGGTTCGTCAATCGTCGAAATGACTCCGAGACCCCAAAATAGAGTAATAGTTCAAGAAACGGGACAGAATCGGCCGAAACTGTGATTCTTGATGACCGACACGTAAGCGCACCTTGGAGTTTGACAACCATGGAAATCGCTTTGGGACCCTAAAACGGTGACTAATAGGCCTTGAAATGGGCCAGAATCGGCCAAAACTGCGAGTGTTGATGACCAACACGTAAGGACACCTTGGGGTTCAACTACTATGGAAATCGCTTCAGGACCCCAAAGCGATGAGTAATATTCCAAGAAACATGTAAGAATGGGCCAAAACTCTGAGTGTTGACGACGGACACATAAACGCACACGGGGTTCATCAATCGTGGAAATCGCTCTGGGTCCCCAAAA
>NW_021172459.1:0-1437 GCF_002162155.2 Triticum dicoccoides
AAGGCAGACTGACAAGAATGTAGGGCCAATGATGATAAACTAGCATCCTATACTAAGCATTTAGGATTGCAGGTAAGGTATCAACAGATGTAGCGACAATGTCAGGCTATGCATCAGAATAGGATTAACGAAAGCAGTAACATGCTACACTACTCTAATGCAAGCAGTATAGAGGAGAATAGGCGATATCTGGTGATCAAGGGGGGGGGCTTGCCTGGTTGCTCTGGCAAGAGAGAGGGGTCGTCAACTCCGTAGTCGAACTGGTCAGCAGCAGCGTCGGTCTCGTAGTCTACCGGAGAGAAGAGGGGGAAGAAATAATGAATACAAAGCAAACAAAGCACCACAAAATATATCAAGGCAATACGCGGTGTTCGGTGTGCCCTAACGCGGTAGTAGGTGATACCGACGAAGGGGGAAAACATCCGGGAAAGTATTCCCGGTGTTCCGCGTTTTCGGACCGGTGAACCGGAGGGGGAAAGTTGCGTGTTCGGTATGCTAGGGGTGTGTGGCGGACGAACGGGCTGCGTAACCGGATTCGTCTCGTCGTTCTGAGCAACTTTCATGTAGAAAGTATTTTAATCCGAGTTACGGATTAAAAGATATGATTTTCTAAAGATTTTATTAATTTCTGAGATTTAATTAATTATTTTATTTAATTCGAAAATGGATTTATGACATCAGCATGAGGTCATGCTGACGTCAGCAGTCAACAGGGTTGACTGGTCAACCTGACCAGTGGGTCCCACTGGTTAGTGACACATTTTTTTAATTAAACATTTTAATTAACCTAATTAGTGTTAATAGGGGGTGGGCCCCACTGTCATACTCTGTTAGCTAATTAACAGTAGTTAATTAGGTTAACTAGTCATTAGATTAATTAATCTTAATTAGCTAAGTTAATCAGAATTAATTAAGTTAATTAATTAATTATTTTTATTATTTATTATTGATTTATTTTTTTTTATATTTTTTTTAACTCCTTTTTTTTTTAACAGACACGTTCTCTGGGGGCGTGGGGCCCCACTGGGCAGTGGCCCATAGGGCCAAACGGGCGCGGGCGGTGGATCAGGTGCGGGGCGCCAGGACGCCCGCCCGCAGAGACGGGGGCTGTCCGCCTCCGGTGGAAGTGGCGAGGCCACGGCGAGTGGCCGGAGCGGCGGGAGCCAGAGGCGGAGACGAGCAACGCGCGGTGGTGCCGGAGCACAACCAGGGCGTGAGCGGGGCACGCGGCCCAGGCGCGGCGCGGGCGCAGCCACACATGGTGGCGGGCAAACACGGCGAGGCCGCGCACGGGCACGGGGCGACGCGTCCAGGGCGGAGCAGGGTCGGAGCGCGGACGGCGACCTACGGTGGGAGGCGGAGGGGGATTGGGCAAGGGGCTCACAGGGGAGGTCGCGTGCGAGCTCGAGGGGGGGGGCGTGGAGGCGTCGGAGCAGC
>NW_021172460.1:0-1123 GCF_002162155.2 Triticum dicoccoides
AAGGGGGAAAACTGCTCCTGCAGTGCCACGGGGGCTGTAACCTCAAACGGGGCGTTGACCATCTCAGTATCTGGGGTCGCCTTGGTGGTTGCCTCCATCTTCTTGGAGCTCTCTGTCTCATGGGGATCAGCCTCCCGCGTCTGCTCCAATATCAGTAGATCTTTGCCTCGTTCTCCTTGGTCCATCATGAAACTGACGAATACTAGGAGTCCACTGAAAGGAAAACACAATCGCAATGACAATGAAACAAAAAAGAGAGTGAGGATCGGTTACCTCTTTGCAAAAGTTCTTTTTTTCCTCTGAATGAAAATATACCAACATCACGGATCCGCTTACCTTCCCTTCGTTTAGAGAGAAGAACAGTGGCAGATGCAAGTGTTGCCTTTCTTGAAGACGGTGAGGGATAAGGGGATTCAGCGAAGAGTGAAATGATGGTTGCTTCGTCCATCAAACTTAGACTGCGGGGAGGTGGGGTTTTGTGATATGACGGCTTGTTACTGCCGCGCTACGACCGGGGCGACTCTCCGCCTGCATACTTCCTTCTAATTTGGTGGATGACATTTGGGCCCGCGCGCTGCATGGCCCGCATGTCGGTGAACAAAAGTATAATGGCATTCAGTAGAGGGTGACGTTTCAATGACCTAGGAGGAGCCAGAAGCGGTAGAGTGTCTCCACTGTACTAGTAGTAATTGTTTTTCTGGGTAGCTGTAGAGTGTCTCCACTGTACTAGTAGTAATTGTTTCTTGGGTCCCAAGACAAAACAGCCCATCCACACTAGTAAATAGTAAAATCAATTCAAAAACCTGGGTGCTCTTCTTCCTCCTCGCTCCCACCCACCTCACGTCAGCTCGCTCCACTCGTACCCCGAAATTCCTCACCTCACTCCTACAGAAAACCCCAGCGCCCCTTCTTCCTCACTCCTACAAAAAACCCCCAGCTCCCCTTCTTCTTCGCTCGCACTACAACTAGGCTCGTCATTTGTTAGTCTTCTCAAATCCGTGAGCGCGATGCGACGCCCTCGAGGAAATTGGAGTCGGCTGACCCCAGCGCCAAGAAGATGAGGCTCCCACCAGCGGCGACGCCTGTTGTAGATCCCGCACCCGGCATCGCGGGGAGAAGCGGC
>NW_021172461.1:0-1306 GCF_002162155.2 Triticum dicoccoides
TGCTTCCTGTAGCAGTACCACAAATGATGCCGAGTCACGGGCACGTGAACGTCTCGATCTGGCCGGTGGAGGGGGGTTTTGGTTGGTCGAGAGGGGCATGGAAAAGTCTACCGATGGGCGAGTTTTCGACCGGTTGTTGCCTAGCTACCTAGCGATGCACGCACAACAGAACGTACTATGTATGTCCCGCAAAAAAAAACGTACTATGTATGATGGTGCATCTCCACCTTTAAATTTCCCAATATTCATGTGGATCAGACGGTCTTCAACGCGGTACTTTATCCATCTGTTGATCGATCGGGGCCTTCTTTTTCTGCAAACGGAAAGACGAGGGGCTTTCTGAGCGTCCAAACCACTGCCACACATACGTCGGACACCCCGGTCTCATCCGAAATTCTCTTCCTCGCCCGCGCCCATTTCAGCGTGAAGCAGTTGCCTCGCATTCATGCCGGTCAGCGCCACTCCAGAGTGTCAGCGCCTCATCCGAGGAGCACTGGATTGCGGAGGAGCAAATCGCCGGTGACCTGGTGAACGACAACGCCATCATGGCCATGGTAGAGAGGCTTTTACCCTCAAATTACCTCAATATCATGACCTTTACAATGATAGTAATATGCTTCGTGGCCTGTGGCAGAATTGCTGAGTGGGGCCCCTTCACAAAATTCACGAAGGCTATTAAACAAAACATTCAACAGAGAATCTCATAATCTTATTAACGTTTCATCTCCTATACATACGAAGCTTCATCCATATCCTCAAGAACTAAGGGAACTACTCACACCTGGAGATGGCAAACATCATACGAATAGCGGTAGTAAACATGGATGGAACAAATGGGTAATACACGTAGTGATCCACAAGGGTTCGGTATAACAACGAGATGGAGATGGATAGTCGTGACGATTACAGTGAAGATGCTTGATGTCACCATACCCTTGCACGAGGTGGTCATGATGGAGATCACTTCCTTGCTTATTCCTCCTCTGGATGCCTTCCAGAAGCTAGGGTTCTCTGTTCTCGATGTGTTTCTGGAGTCTCTGGGCGTATGTTCCCTGAACCGATCACACAGGGGTGAAGTAGTTGGCCTGGCGGCGCAGCAACACACGGTATGAGCGCGGTACGAGTGTGCACACTTGTACCATGTGCCGTCAAGTGCTCTAGTTGCCTCCTCACAATTCCTATATTATCCCTTATACTTATTCTTTTATGGTGATTGACTCTAACATTGATTGACGTGATTTCATCACCATTTCTTGGTGTTGTTTCCTTAAACTCCCAAAGGCATCCGAAAATGGCATCCTGGAGA
>NW_021172462.1:0-1058 GCF_002162155.2 Triticum dicoccoides
GCCCTTTGAGCTTTAGCAGGAGATACTTGATGGCGCGTAGATCATCCCCGCGGGCCATGTGAATGTGGAGGAAGAAATCCTCTATCCATACCGCGGGGTCTGTGGTGCCGTCATATGATTCAATGTTTACGGGTTTAAACCCTTCTGGGAATTCATGATTCATTACTTCATTAGTGAAGCATAGGGGGTGTGCGGCGCCTCTGTGCCGGGCTATATCACAACGCAGTTCATACAAGTCTTGTCTGTTGTGTTCGGCCCGGCCGGATCTGCGTTTAGTATATCCGGCATGACGGTTGTCGTCGCGCGTTGGGGCACGCCCCAATGATCCATATATCGATCTTTTATGTCCCGATTTGTTTTCCAATACTTCTCGCAGGTCCTGCATGTTACCCCGGGCCTTGGTATTTTTGTTTGACTGGCGACGGGGTGCGATCTGGACTTCGGGCTGATATGCCGCTTTGTCTCGGCCACGAGGTGGCCGATCAGCTGCATCATACGCTGGTGGTGTAGGGTTTAATGCTTCCTCCTTGAGTTGGGATAGAAACCTGCGCTTTGGACAACTTTTGGTTGGGCGCTCGAGCCCGTATTCCTCGGCTGCCAGTACCTCGGTCCATCTATCCTCTAGCAAATCTTGATCAGCTTCAAGCCGTTGTTGCTTTTTCTTCAGGCTTTTTGCTGTGGCTATAAGCTGGCGCTTGAAGCGCTCCTATTCAACGAGATCCTCAGGCACGATAAATTCTTCATCCCCGAGGCTCACCTCGTCATCGGAGAGGGCCATGTAATTGTCATCCTCTGATTCTCCGTCTGCCGCCTGTTCCTTGGGGCTAGCTTGCCCATCCTCCCGCTCGAAGTCTGGCTAGAGGTGATTGCCTTCGTCTTCGGCACTGTCCGCAGTGTTATTGTCTCTTGTGCCGGTATCGCTCCTTTTGCTATGACGCCGGTGCTTAAATTGCTTCTCGAGGGGATTATCCTCCGTTGCCTTATTGCCATCGCTTTCTTTGGGGGTGTCCACCATGTATATATCATATGATGAGGTGGTTGTCCAGCGCCCTGTCGGC
>NW_021172463.1:0-1190 GCF_002162155.2 Triticum dicoccoides
TGTCTTCAGTCTCAATGTTGACACCAGTTTCAGTTTCTTTGGTGTGTACCTCAACATGGGTTTCTTCAGTCTGAACCTCGACACGCTCAGGTTTAGTTTCTTCAGTCTGAACCTCGACACGCTCAGGTTCAGTTTCTTCGATGTGCACCTCCACATCAGTTTCTTCAGTCTGAATGTTGACTGCAGCAGGATTTTCTTCAGTCTGCTCAGGCTTAGGCACACTTCTCTTCTTTCTACCTCCATTGACTCTTGCTTTTTTTGTTGGCCAACATTGTTCAACAACAAGGGGCTGACTTGCTCGCTTCCTCCTGGCCATTGGGAAAATGTTATAGATATAGTAATTGGAAAAAAGCACCAAATCAAAACAAGGACAAATAAACAAGAACATACTTTGGCTTATTAGGAGTGTAACGTCATTTGACAGATCCCACTCTGTGCCCAAGTTCCTGGCACAACTTGCATCTGTTTTTGTTACCTTTTTGGGCCCTTTTTGGCTTTTCATCTTTCTTTCCCTTCTTACCACTCCCACCTTTCTCAAACCATGCCTTGAATCTACTCTGTTTAGGCCTGCCAGCCTTTCTTTTCATCAAGGAAGGACACATGGAAAATTCAATGTCCACTTCAGGCCACTGAGACTGATCTGTAAGTGCTGGAATTGGAGTAGCATATGCAGCTTTGAATCTTGCTACCGAATAATATTCATGCAGATATGGATGCATGTTTATCTTCGGTTGGGATGCTAAGAAAAGACTGGCATGCTCACATGGTTTACCAGTGTGTTGCCACTCGACGCAAGTGCAATCATGCAATTCAGTGTTAACAACATGTCTCCTTCCAGTTTTGTTATCTCTAACTTCAGCACCACAAGGTGAAGATTTTTCAACAAACAAATGTGAAAGACATCTGCTCCTATTGACCACCTGTTGTACCACTGCTGGAAGCTTATCACCTTGCAGACAATCACCTATCCTTCTTCTCAATTCCCACAACCGGATGAGCATGATCCTGATTTGGTCAACCATGTCATGCACAGGCAAATCTTTTAACTCCTTCACCTTGTTGTTGAAACTCTCTGCCAAATTTTTGTTGATGTGGTCACACTTGATGGCAGTGTTGAATGCTGACCTTTACCATAACAAAGAATGGTAGGTGTTCAGCCATGGACCAAACTCATCACATGCTGCCATTAT
>NW_021172464.1:0-870 GCF_002162155.2 Triticum dicoccoides
TTCGATAGGTTAGGGGTGTGTGGCGGACGAACGGACTGCGTATCCGGATTTGTCTCGTCGTTCTGAGTAACTTTCATGTTGAAAATATTTTAATCCGAGTTACGGATTAAAAGATATGATTTTCTAAAGATTTTATTAATTTCTGGAATTTAATTAATTATTTAATTAATTCGAAAAACAGATTAATGACATCAGCATGATGTCATGCTGACATCAGCAGTCAACAGAGTTGACGTGGTCAACCTGACATGTGGGTCCAGTGGGACCCACCTGTCATTCTCTGTTTAGGTTAATTACAGATTAGTTAATTTAATTACTATTTAATTAACCTAACTAGTTAACTAAATTAATTAAACCGGATTAATTAACTTAATTAATTCATTAGATAATTAATTAATTAATAATTAATTTTATTAAATCATTTTTATTTTTATTAATTATATTTATTTTAATTACTTTTAAATTTTTTTGTTATATATTTTTATTTTTATTTTTTTAATCCCTCTTTTTTTTGTTCTGGGGCGTGGGCCCCATGTGTCTGTGGCCCAGAGGGGCCTTAGCGGGCGTCGGTGTTGGCGGGTTCGGGCGCAGGCGCACCCGAACGGGCGCTCGCCCGTTGAGGGTGCAGCGGAACGAGGCCGCATGGGAGGCACGAGCGCTCGCGCGCGGCAATGGCCGGCGGAGGTCGGCGGCGGTAGCAGCGGGCGACGCGGGAGCAGCAAACGAGGTCGACGGGTGGGGAACGTCGACGACGGGGAGACGGGGCGCGAGTGGGCGGCTGGGCGCGGTAGTGGCGGACGAGGCCAGCACACACACAGGCAGGGGCGTGCACGAACGGACGGAGCTCGGGAGTGGCGGCTACGGCAAGGG
>NW_021172465.1:0-1393 GCF_002162155.2 Triticum dicoccoides
GGATCTCCTCATGGATGGAACCCGAATAGGCGATAAACCTGGACTAGAGACTTGAGTGTTTAGGTAGGTCGTGGTCTACACCCACGTCGGCTTTCGCTTGAAGTCTGCCGAGCACATGTCGTGTGCAGACGCTAAGTGGTGGAAACATGTATGAAGAAGTACACCCCTGCAGGGTTAACATCATCTATTCGAATAGCCGTGTCCGCGGAAAAGGACTTCTGGGTTGCTTATATCAGTTCATAGACAAGTGAAAGTGGATACTCTAAAATACGCAAGATAAGCGTGAGTGCTATGGATGGCGTTCTCGTAGGGAGACGGGAGCGGACCCATAGTGGTGTATTGATATGGTGAATATGTGGACTCGTGTGCGCCACCTCAAAAGAGTTACTTGCAGTCGTAGTTCAGGATAGCCACCGAGTCAAAGCTGGCTTGCTGCAGTCAAACTCCACCATCCCCTTTGTTGATAATGATGCATGTGTAGATAGATCTGATGTAAGTCTTGCTGGGTACATTTGTACTCACGTTTGCCTATTTTATGTTTTTGCAGAGAGACTTCAGTCTCACTAGTAGTTCCACTTGGACTTCGACGTTTAGCTTGATACCTCAGCTACGATCTTGTGCCCTCGGCAGGATCTGATAGATAGTCAGGCTTCTCAGCCTTTTTCATTTATAGATGTCTGTACTCAGACATGATAGCTTCCGCTTGTGCTTTGACTTGTATGCTCTGATTGTTGGGTCATGAGACCCATGATTGTAATATCTCGCTCCTCGGAGCCTATTGTATAAATTACTTGAGTCGTAGAGTCATTTTGTGATGCCATGTTGTATTGCACATATCGAGCATATTGCGTGTATGTTATTGAAATGCTTGGTATGTGTGGGATCTGACCATCTAGTTGTTTATCTTTAGTAGCCTCTCTTACCGGGAAATGTCTCCTAGTGTTTCACTGAGCCATGGTAGCTTGCTACTGCTCCGGAACACTTAGGCTGGCCGGCATGTGTCCTTCTTCGTTCCTGTGTCTGTCCCTTCGGGGAAATGTCACGCGATGAATACCGGAGTCCTGTTAGCCCGCTACAGCCCGGTTCACCGGAGTCCTGCTAGCCCAGTGCTACAACCTGGATTCGCTCGCTGATGACCGACACGTTCGATGCTGGGTCATGGATGCCTGTCCCTGTAAGTCTGTGCCACTTTGGGTTTACGACTAGCCATGTCAGCCCGGGCTCCTTATCATATGGATGCTAGCGACACTGTCATATACGTGTGCCAAAAGGCGCAAACGGTCCCGGGCAAAGGTAAGGCGACACCCGTGGGAATACCGTGCGTGAGGCCGCAAAGTGATATGAGGTGCTACATGCTAGATCGATGTGGCATTGAGTCGGGGTCCTGACACAT
>NW_021172466.1:0-1259 GCF_002162155.2 Triticum dicoccoides
CAAGGACCAATCGATGAAGATATCATCTTTCTTCAACACACACTACACAAGAATATCCCTTTGGAACGAACTAAGTCAGGCAAGCTTTTATCTTCCAACTCTCCAAGTTGTTGTCTAGCTTAACCAACTAGCTCCGGGATATCCATCGCAGATTCTTGGAGAAAGGGTGGTTCACAAGAAACCAACTTGATCACGAGCTCAACATAACAGTCAGGTGACAACCTGGTAATACTTCCGAGAAGACATTCGGAAAATCACGAACCACCGATATGTTACTAAGATCGAAAACAATCTCGCTTTTGAGGGCAAGACGATATGATCAAATGAGTGAGGACTTGACAAGATCCTAACTCATCAATCGAAGGGTGCACCGAAATAAGGACTAGGTAGCACGATCAGTCTTAGAAGGATGATTCAAAAACCAACATACTAAGAATGAAATTATTATCCTTTAGCTACCAAGTAACGAGGTTGCTGGCGTATTGATTTCACACATCACAATTCATTTGTCGGTATTCCGGTTGCGACAACACGGAACCGAGGGATGAATAATGATGGCGAGAAGTATCACTACATCAAGAATTCACAAAAGGTGGTGCAATTCTCATGAAATTCCTGTCATAAAGAAGGTAATACTTCAGGGTAGAGCAGACCAGAAGCTGGATTGTAACTTGATCTGCGGAACACAACTACTTTGACCCAATCCTAAATATGGATGAGGTACTGGAGTTTGTTTCTCCTATTCATTCTGAAATAGAATGGCTTGGCGGACCACAAGGGTAATAGGCATCGACGAACGAATGAACGCATACTCTTGACTATCAATTGATAGACGAAGGTCAGAATGCAACTAAAGAGAACAACTCAAAGGAACATATAACTTTCTGAGTTGTGGATGCATAGATTAGTATGTCGAACCAAGTTCAACATATTTCTTCCGGATAACCCATGCAGAAAGGTAGAACTGGCAGAGTCACGATTTATGAATGGAGAACTCCTCAAGAGTACTCTAATTGTGATTTTTTTTTTGATCCAATAAACATCTGCCATAAGTAGTTCATGGTATTTGGAAGAAGAAGATACCACGGACTTCAAGGACTATCGCAAAGGTTACTAATATCCTAAAGGCACTAGCAATTACTATCCACATGAAGTAGGTAGAGTGAATCTCGGGTTCAGAACCCAGGAGTAGAATACCTACTACTAAGTAGCATCACGGGATGCTTCCGAGAATAAAGGCCAGAATCTTCACACTAGGA
>NW_021172467.1:0-743 GCF_002162155.2 Triticum dicoccoides
CCCCGACGCGTCGCCACCTCTGTGAGCACCACGCGTCTGCCGCCCCCGCCCCCGCCATGCATTTTTTTAATTATACATGATTTTTTACATGTTTTTAGATTTTCATATATATATGTATGTATGTATCTTTTAGATATATTATTTTGTATGTATGTTCATATATGTTTTTTATGTATGTTCATATAGGTATATATGTATGTATTTTTTCAATTGTAATGATGTTTTAAAAATACATATATGCAAAAGTTAGATTTTTTTATTAGAAAAGTTTTATCTATATATGTTCTCTGATTTACTGCATTTTAGGTTAGTTTCATTTTAAAAAAAAGTTTTATATATTTAGGAAGAAGGAATAGAAGGGAGAAGAAGGAAGAAAATGTTTTATATATGAGGGTCGAGAGGGGGTCGTCGAACATGAGAGGAAGAAAAGGATAAAAAAAGAAGAGGAAGAAGAAAAAAAAGAGGAGGTCTTCTCCTCTATTCTTTCTTCTCCTCTTTTTTTTCTTCTTCTTCTTTTTTTTATCAGGAACGAGGGTCGTCGAGGGTCGCCGAACATGAGAGGAAGAAGAGGATAAAAAAAGAAGAGGAAAAAGAAGAAAAAGAGGACAAGAAATAATAGAGGAGTTCTTCTCCTCTATTCTTTCTTCTCCTCTTTTTTTCTTCTTCTTCCTCTGTTTTTTATCGGGAATGAGGGTCGTCAAGGGTCGCCGAGGGGTCGATGGTCGAGAGGGGGTCGACGGTCG
>NW_021172468.1:0-1421 GCF_002162155.2 Triticum dicoccoides
AGAAATGTTCACAGATTGATTTTTTTCATGGTTTTCAGAAAAATGAGAGTTTCCTAAAATTAATTCACGTTTTCAAAAGTGGTTGAGTTTCTAAAAGTATTCCTGTTTCAAAAAACTGTTCCACTTTGAAATTTAAAATGTTTAGAATTGGGCGCTACTTTTTAGTTCTTATAGTTTTGCCCTGGTGTATAGATAAGAACCCAGATTCCCAGATTAACTCTCTTTGCTAGCAACACAAGCGCATGTAAATAAGATCATGTGTGCGAATCCACGTGAGCGCGTTACTTTTTGCTGATTTTTCCTTTTTTTAGGAACTGCTGCTTTTAGCTATACAATAGCCTACCTCGCGACACCCTCTAATGGGCGAGCCCAGTCATGCTGGGAGCTCCTATTTGCCGCATTTTGCGGCAAATAGTTGGAGCGACGCACACTAGTGACTCCACTGGGCAGGCCCATGAGTAAACCACACACGCTTCACTTAGAAATGATGTAAAAAAAAGAGACGGCGCGAGGATTCGAGCCCACGACCTCGGATCCTAGGCGAGTTTGTCCCGCCACTAGACTCGACAGGTCTAACTGAGTGTAAGTAGCGCGATCGATATAAGAATTCAAAGTTGCGCTCACATATGAAAATATGTTCAGCAAAAACGAAAATATTTCTTTAGAAAATGTGATTTCATTTTTATAAGGACGAGTGTTTTGAAAAACAGGACCATTTTTTGTACAATTTTTTTAAAAACGGGAACATTTTTGAAATTCCAAACAAATTTTGAAAGCGCAAACATTATTTGAAGCTCCCCGATTTTTTATTTTATTTTATGAATTTTTTTTGAAACGAGAACATTTTTTTAAATTGTGAACAAAATTTTGAATCCACAAACATTTTTTGAAATTCTGAACATTTTTTTTGAATTTGTGAACAAATTTCAAAATGTTTTTTGTTTGGAAATGCCGAACAAATATTTGAAATTTTGAACAAGTTCGGAAAGAAAAATAAAATAAAAAACGAACATGTTCAGAAATTCATGAACATTTTTTGAAAATTGCAAACAAATTTGGAAACAGAAACATTTTTTGAAATCCCAAACATTTTTTAAAAAGTTGTCAAAATTTTGGACAAAAATATTCTGAAATTTTTTGTTTACACACAAATATTTTTTGAAAATTCCAAACAATTTTTGAAAAATGCATACAGTTTTTGAATATATGAACAATATTTGGAAACATGAACATTTTTGAAATTTTGAACATTTTTGTAAAAATGCGTACATTTTTTGAAAAAGACGCATAAACTTGAAAAACAAAAAAGAAAAATAAAAATAAAGAAAAAAAGAAAAGAAAAACGAAACAAAAATAAAAAAGAAAGGAAAATAAAAAACCAATTCAGGAACCTTCTATAAAGTTCCCAAAACCAAAAAAAC
>NW_021172469.1:0-1421 GCF_002162155.2 Triticum dicoccoides
AGAAATGTTCACAGATTGATTTTTTTCATGGTTTTCAGAAAAATGAGAGTTTCCTAAAATTAATTCACGTTTTCAAAAGTGGTTGAGTTTCTAAAAGTATTCCTGTTTCAAAAAACTGTTCCACTTTGAAATTTAAAATGTTTAGAATTGGGCGCTACTTTTTAGTTCTTATAGTTTTGCCCTGGTGTATAGATAAGAACCCAGATTCCCAGATTAACTCTCTTTGCTAGCAACACAAGCGCATGTAAATAAGATCATGTGTGCGAATCCACGTGAGCGCGTTACTTTTTGCTGATTTTTCCTTTTTTTAGGAACTGCTGCTTTTAGCTATACAATAGCCTACCTCGCGACACCCTCTAATGGGCGAGCCCAGTCATGCTGGGAGCTCCTATTTGCCGCATTTTGCGGCAAATAGTTGGAGCGACGCACACTAGTGACTCCACTGGGCAGGCCCATGAGTAAACCACACACGCTTCACTTAGAAATGATGTAAAAAAAAGAGACGGCGCGAGGATTCGAGCCCACGACCTCGGATCCTAGGCGAGTTTGTCCCGCCACTAGACTCGACAGGTCTAACTGAGTGTAAGTAGCGCGATCGATATAAGAATTCAAAGTTGCGCTCACATATGAAAATATGTTCAGCAAAAACGAAAATATTTCTTTAGAAAATGTGATTTCATTTTTATAAGGACGAGTGTTTTGAAAAACAGGACCATTTTTTGTACAATTTTTTTAAAAACGGGAACATTTTTGAAATTCCAAACAAATTTTGAAAGCGCAAACATTATTTGAAGCTCCCCGATTTTTTATTTTATTTTATGAAATTTTTTTGAAACGAGAACATTTTTTTAAATTGTGAACAAAATTTTGAAACCACAAACATTTTTTGAAATTCTGAACATTTTTTTTGAATTTGTGAACAAATTTCAAAATGTTTTTTGTTTGGAAATGCCGAACAAATATTTGAAATTTTGAACAAGTTCGGAAAGAAAAATAAAATAAAAAACGAACATGTTCAGAAATTCATGAACATTTTTTGAAAATTGCAAACAAATTTGGAAACAGAAACATTTTTTGAAATCCCAAACATTTTTTAAAAAGTTGTCAAAATTTTGGACAAAAATATTCTGAAATTTTTTGTTTACACACAAATATTTTTTGAAAATTCCAAACAATTTTTGAAAAATGCATACAGTTTTTGAATATATGAACAATATTTGGAAACATGAACATTTTTGAAATTTTGAACATTTTTGTAAAAATGCGTACATTTTTTGAAAAAGACGCATAAACTTGAAAAACAAAAAAGAAAAATAAAAATAAAGAAAAAAAGAAAAGAAAAACGAAACAAAAATAAAAAAGAAAGGAAAATAAAAAACCAATTCAGGAACCTTCTATAAAGTTCCCAAAACCAAAAAAAC
>NW_021172470.1:0-2046 GCF_002162155.2 Triticum dicoccoides
AGAGGTTCGCAATTTTTCGGATGAAGAGAAGCTGGTTTGGAAGAATATGCATCATCGTTGAACAATCGAGCGGTGCAAGCAAAATTTGGGGCAAGAATTAAGTTTGCCGCAAGTCGCCAAGTTAACAGAAATTTTTGTTGCGGTTTCGATCTAAATCCGCTGCTCGTATCTGGATCAGAGGCGGCGACACCGATTCCAAGCAGAAGTCTAGGTCGTTGAATCCAAGATTGGCATAATACCAAACTGGCTGTAGCGTAATCGCGGCCTTGAGTTTGTACTAATCCGCCGAAGACCGAATCACCTTGCTCCGCCTCCGGTTTGACTTCGCCGCGCCTACAAACCGCTGTTATTTCTTAGTCTGACGACCGGAAGACTGCAGATCAATTGGCAAGTATGTCTGTATGAGCAAGCACATATCAATCAGACAAATACTACTTGTCATATCAAGTAAAAATATTAGGCTGGATGACTATTCTCTCAATGGCTAGAGCCACGTTCGATCTGCTTGCAAGATCTAAACTGAAGAAAAGTCAAAGTTGAAAAAAAAGGGGGGGAGCCACAACGAGAAGGAAGCACGAACGTGGACTCCTCGAACCGGCGACGACTCAGAAGCGGAGATGGGCACGGGCTCTGCTGCCGCCGCGTTGATTCACCTCTGTTGGTCCGGCCCTGGGCCGCCTTGAGCCACCCCCGCCAATGTGGTTTCTCCGGCAAGTCGCCGAGCCCTCTCCATTTGGTCTTCACATCGCCGGCTCATCGCTGCTGCTGCTCGCCGCGACGGCGCCCCTCGGCCGCGACGGCTTCCACGTCGCCCCGGGCCGACCCGGCTGACTCCGTCGCCCTGGCCTTGCTCTGAGCGGCCGCCCCAGCCCGTCTATGAAAGTTGCTGCCACTCTGGTGCACCGTGTCCTGCTTGATTCTTGCTCCGTACTGGTTAATTGCGGCGAGCCTGTTGTGGAGTTCGGTTCCTTTACAATCTGCCAAGATGGACGCGAGCATCCGCTTCGTTAGTGCTGTCAATCTGCGAAGTCGCTTCTGTACACACACGCCTTGCCTGCTGCGGGCTTGCCAGCGCATTGAGCCGCTGCCGCGCCCCGCCGCTATCTACTTCGCCATTCCGGCCTTACTCCAAGCCAGCCATGTTTCCGTTTCTGCACAGCGTCGTGTCACGCGGCCCTGTTTTTGACATCCGCTACTCGTCTTTGCCTGCGTGCCCACGATGCCATTGCTACTGATGGCTGTTGACAGGGGAAGGGCTCGGCCGGGGATTCAATTACTGTTAGCGTTTTTCTGTTCCTCCTGATGATTTCAAGATGGCATTGTTCACATTAGAGCTAAAATATACTGAAGGCACAGGTCCGGCCGAGCTGAGGTCTGGATGCCATCTTGATGCCCAGTAACTCCGGGAAAAGATTTTTGGATCAGGTCATAACAAGCGGGCAACGAGTGCCATTTGAATTTTATGGAAACAAGCTAAAATACGCAGTGACAGTTAAGCTTGGCTAGAGGGTCAAGAAAATCTTACGCTGTTGGACAGAGGACTCCCGTCAAGTTATACATACATCATATTTAAGGTGACTCCTAATTCACGAATCAAGGGCATTTGCTTCAAGGGTTTTTTCCTCCTAATGATATCAGCAAAGTGGGCATGGACCAAGGGCACTGCGCGCATAGCCCGACCGCCTGTTAACACCGTCATTGTGTTGCATGAGCCATCATGATTCACGCAGACTCAGGCTCCTACCTACAGCGTCGCTGACCCGCCGCTTGCTCCTGCCCCCTATCAGTAATAAGAATGAGCAGAGCTGCTGTACGAGATTGATGGAGTTAATGGGAGGAAGCAACGGATTTATCACAATACATGTTTCCCTGTCAAAAACGGGCGAGTCAACATTTGCATGACCATAACATTACTAAGGACCATTGGTCGTCCAACAAATCAGGTGATATCATTCTAAGTGTATTTTTTAGCACGTATTGTTTTGTCAAAAAACAATTACTCTGTCCTGTAATATTTTTATGCAGGACGGCTATTAAAAGAAAAAG
>NW_021172471.1:0-935 GCF_002162155.2 Triticum dicoccoides
AGGTGCGAAATATTATCAGCCCCAACACACTCAAGAAGGCGGTCTGTGAGCAGAACTCGGTCCCATTACAGGAGAAGAAGAAGGCACGCAAAAGAAAGACTAAGAAGGGTGCGAGCCAGCCGGCACCGAGTACGATCCGTGCTCAGGACGGGCCACCTTCACCGCAGGATATCTCGAGGAGGGTGCATGTGGCGGGTAGGGCGATGCTACCACCAAATATGCTCAATGCTGCAACCGGTGCTATGCGGAGTCTGCACGACAGTGTTCTTTCTTTGGAGAAGCGGCGTCTCAGAGAGAAGGATGTGGCATACCCGGTTTTCGTGGCCAAGGTGCCAGAGGGCAAGGGCTTTGTGGATGGCGACATCGGGGGTACGATCGTCCTGCGGTTTGATGACATCTTTGCTATGTTTAACCTTCATCCGCTGCACTACACCTTCGTTCAGCTATTTTCGCTGAGTATGGAGATGCGGATCATTCGCGACAAGACCCCGGACATCGTGATAGTCGACCCCTTCTACATGCGTGCCAAGATCTTGGGCAGCACTGGGGACCGGCAAGTCGCGAGTTCTTACCTCGAAGGCGTCATTCTGGCAAACCAAGATAAGGATAACTTCCTCGTGCCTTACTTTCCCGAGTAAGTCCAACCCTCAACCGGCCCGTAACATATGAATTCTTACTTTTCGATCGTTTTTCTTTTAACATTCCGTGTTTTCTGCAGTGACACACGTTGCACGCTCATCCTCCTAAGCCCCAAATATTCCATGGCCACGTATTTCGACCCGGACCGTCAGTCGAACGTAGACTACACAAATGTCAAGAAGGTTCTTGATGATGTTCTCCCCGGCTACGCCCAATCTGGAGGCACCTTCACCAGGCCTATTCGTAAGTACGGCAAGCACGTGTTCTCCCACAATACGACGTTCTACTGCGTCAAG
>NW_021172472.1:0-1262 GCF_002162155.2 Triticum dicoccoides
GCGACGGTGAGCTCGGGCGAGGTCGGTGCGGTGGTCTCGGGCCGCACGAGCACACGGGGCTCGGCTAGCTCGATGAAGTGGACGGCGGCGGAGCTCCTGGACACGGTGGCACGGCGTGGGGTGGACGGAGGGCGTGGCTACGGCGAGGGGGTGGCGGCGATGGCGTCGGCCATGGCTGGGGCGTGCGAGGGGGAGGAGCTGGAGAGGAGAGGGGGTGTCTGGGGGGTTCGGGGGAGAGAGGGAGGCCGATTCACGGCGTTAGCCGGGCGAGGGAGGCGGCGAGGCGGCGAGCAGGTGCGTGGCACCCATGCGGTGCTCGCCGTCGAGCACCTGCCTGCCTGCCTGGCCGGCAAGCAGCTCGCTGGCGCGGTGCTGGGCTGGGCCGGCAGGTGGGCCGGGTGCTGGGTGCCAGGTAAGCTTTTCCCCTTTTCTTTATGTTTTCTGTTTTTTAAATATTTCTGCAACTTTGTTGAATTTAATAAAATACTTAGGCAACTCCAAAAATCACCAAACTACTCCTGGTCCATAATTGGATTATTTCCAACATGAAACATTTTAGTTTTGGAGATATTTGAGCATTTAAATATTTTATATAGTTTTAAATGCCCAAATTCAAATATTTATGATTTAATTCAAAAACCCTAAGCTGGCCTAGAAAAATGTGCACCACTTTTGGCAGAGGTTCTGAACCAAGACAAAAATGATGGGCATTTTAGAAGGGCATTTCAGGTTCATTGAAAATTATTTTTAGTAACCCTAGTTGGTTTCAGAGGGGGCTGGGGGTTCTGTCATCCCCATTTCAGGTTTCTGATGAAAAAGTAAATATGATGCAACACTCTAATGCATGGCTAACTAGGATGTGACAACTCACCCCCACTCAAAAGAATCTCGTCCCGAGATTTGGGTTCCTCCGGGAAGAAGGCGGGATACTCGAGTCGAAGACGATCCTCCCTTTCCCAAGTTGCTTCATCCTCAGAATGGTGCGACCATTGTACTTTGAGAAACTTGATATTATGACGTCGAGTGGTACGCTCGGCCTGATCAAGGATACGAATGGGGTACTCTCGATATGTAAGATTATCTTGGAGATCAAGCGTTTCGTGGTCCACTCCACGGATAGGATCCGAGAAGCAACGCCTGAGTTGAGAAACGTGGAAGACATCGTGGACTCTGGAGAGGTGCGGAGGTAGTTCCAATTGGTAGGCAACTTCTCCTCGTTTGGCGAGAATGCGAAAAGGTCCAATGTAACGAGGAGCCAATTT
>NW_021172473.1:0-911 GCF_002162155.2 Triticum dicoccoides
CCGACCGAGTATCTTTTCTTGGCTATGTTGTTACTCCACAGGGAATTGAAGTTGATAAAGCCAAGATTGAAGCTATTGAGAGTTGGCCGCAGCCCAAAACGGTCACACAAGTGAGGAGTTTTCTTGGCCTCGCTGGATTCTATAGGCGTTTTGTGAGAGATTTCAGCACCATTGCTGCACCTCTCAATGAGCTTACAAAGAAAGATGTGCCTTTTCTTTGGGGTACCGCACAGGAAGAAGCCTTCACGGTATTGAAAGATAAGTTGACACATGCTCCTTTACTCCAACTTCCTGATTTTAATAAGACTTTTGAGCTTGAATGTGATGCTAGTGGAATTGGATTAGGAGGTGTGTTATTACAAGATGGCAAACCTGTTGCATACTTTTCTGAAAAATTGAATGGGCCTAGTCTGAATTATTCTACTTATGATAGAGAATTATATGCTCTTGTTCGGACTTTAGTGATGAGGACATCAATACAATTGTTACACCCACAGCCCCTGCTGCTATACATACTGGACCAATTACTAGAGCTCGTACACGCCAACTAAATTACCAGGTACTTTCGTTTCTTGGTAATGATTCTAATGTTCATGAGAATATGATGCTGCCTAAATTGGATACATTTGTTTTGCTTACAAATGAAGGGCCTAGCTTGGAGAAGGATGAACATTGGAGCAAGAACAAGCATGGAGATGATGGCATGCGCAAGGGGAACAAGAACGGAGTTACAAGTGATGATTTCAGGACTTTGAAGCCACCATAATGGGTGCATGAAGCCTTGGACGAAATATACAAGATGCCACTTCATAAATTTCGTCCCGAGGCTATTTTAGGTGCTGCGTCACCTTATTATTGGGCCAGGCCCATGTAATTTCGAAATACATAAGTATAGGCTATTTTTAGAGTCC
>NW_021172474.1:0-690 GCF_002162155.2 Triticum dicoccoides
AGGGCAGCAACAACCAGCCATCATGCCTAACTGCCTACCCAATTCCCATTTCAATTTGCACTTGACCAAACCATGTCCATCGTGCCTAACAAGCAGCAACCTATTCATACAAGTCGGGTGAAACATGCATGTGCTAATCAAACATGAAGGAAGGGCATACATATATGATTATTAACCAATCCGAGAGACTTTGCGGGTTTTCTGAACCAAACCAAGTGCAAGTAGCGCTAGATTTTAGCCTTTCGCATCATCACCACTACGAATTCCACAACAGCCCTGACTAATTAACCGCATGATCGTAGAAAAGGAGAAAAAATCCCCACCCAGTTCGTCGAACAGAGCAGAGCACAAAAATCCCCTCCAGTGAATTTTACCACGATCTACTACTTGGGGCCGCGAATTCGCAGGACTGTAGGAGCATGGAATGGATAATAAGGAGGCGCATACCTAGAGGAAGAGACGACCACCGACGATTCTGCAAAGTTGAAGAAGAAGAAGCCGATCTGGATGGATGATGACGATCTCCTCCGTGCGCTCCGTGGATATTTGGGCTCCTGTGTGTGCTCAACAATGGTGTCGGGGCGGCGCTAGCGACGGTGGTGTGGACGGGGCGGCGCTGGTGTCAAGGCGGCGTCGAGGGCGGCGGGGCGACGGTGGTGTCGGGGCGGCGCTGGCGACGGTGGTGTGGAC
>NW_021172475.1:0-1003 GCF_002162155.2 Triticum dicoccoides
CCTCGGTGTAGAATGTGTAGCCGTTGATATCGTACACCTCATAGGTCATCAGGTTGTGCTCGGCGCCCTGTGACAAGGCGAATATGAGTTGTTCTTCCGCGGAAGAATCCTCATGTAAAGGGTACGACAGAAGCTTCTGCTTGAACCAACGCGTGAAACATGAGTTGTGCTCTTTGAGTATATCTCCGTCCGTCCTCTGTTGGCCTCGGTCATTGTACGTCTTCTTAATAAAGGTTTTGTGCTCTACCACCCAAGGATCGACCACGTCTATGTGTTGTAGCGCGACTAGGTTTGCTCTTTCAAAGTCGGTGAGTCGACCCTCGAAGTCGACATGCATTTCGCGGCGACCCTCACGGTGACCCCATCCAGCGAGCCTGCCGAGGTGCCTGTTGACGGGCAGACCAACGGGGTTCTCGATGCCTAGATAATTCGTGCAGTAGGAGATGCACTCTTCGGTCAGAAAGCCCCTAGCTATGCTTCCCTCTGGACGTGACATGTTGTGAACGTATCCTTTGATGACACCATTCATCCTTTCGAACGGCATCATGCTGTGCAGGAACGTCGTCCCGAGTTGGATGATATCCTCCACTATATGGACCAGCAGATGCACCATAACGTCGAAGAATGCGGGCGGGAAGTACATCTCAAGCTCGCATAGTATCACCACGATCTCTTCCTGTAGCCTTCTGAGTTGCCTCACGCCAATCGACTTCCGAGAGATGACGTCGAAGAAGTTGCATAGGCCAAATAGCGTTTCACGGACGTGCGCGTCCATGATCCCACGGATTGCAACTGGAAGTATCTGCATCATCAGCACGTGACAGTCGTGAGACTTCATCCCGCTGAACTTCTGCTTCGCTGGGTCTAGGTATCTGCTTATCTTCCCCGCGTAACCGTAAGGAAGTTTTACTCCTAGGAGGCAGGTGAAAAACTGCTCGATCTCCTCCTGGCTTAGAGTGAAGCACGCGGGAGGGTAGTCATTTCCGGTCTTCTTGGCCTTTTT
>NW_021172476.1:0-2282 GCF_002162155.2 Triticum dicoccoides
ATCTGAGTAACTTCGTTCAAATTTTGTCTACAACTCCTCGATATCCTGTTTTTCTAAGTTTTGTTCAGTCAAAACCTTTTCTTTTTGCAAGTTTGGTTCTTTGTAAGTTTGTGCCTAGTGGCGTATGGCACAAACAGTGAGCCATACAAAACAAAGTACTAAGACAATATGGCTGTATCCAACTTTTCCTGCAAAGTAATCTGAAGTTTAGCAGAAGAGCTAGACATTAAATTTTTAATAAATGGTAAGGCGCGCTCCGTTGCGCCCAGCCATAACACCATCGTTTATGCGAATTTAATTTAGCCATCATGCGATTTACAATGCTTACAAAAATAGCTTGTAACACATCTTGGTGAAGCCATATTATTGTTGCCCATATAGGTTATAGCCCATCAAGTAGTTCACCAATCACACTTTCTAGACGCACCAAAATACTTTATAGTTTTGAAAACCCATTGTTTTTGCATTTGACATATTCAGATTAGCTGAGACCTCAATCAGGTCTTAATCCAGTAAGGCCAGTCACATTTTGAAACTGTGCAATTAGTCAGAGCATGATCCTAAGGATTCCCTGTTGTTTACCCCGCCGGACATCATCAGCGCTCAGGTAGCTCATAATTCACCTTCTGCAAATTGAACAAAAGTTTAGCTTATGCGCTGTGACAGATAAAAATGAAAGCACTCATCATGTCAGGAGTTAGACTTGTAGAATAGTAGAATAATGCGACACCTTGACTACTTATACCATACATACAGTGAGAGGGTATGTGCTGAACAATTTTACTTGTACTAACCCTGAACTTGATGGGTGATAGCTAGGTTATTAAGTATTGTATACTTGGTAAAAATAAGGGTCTACCGGCACAAAATGTTGTAGTCATTCACCTCGTACCCCCTCGGGTCGCCCCCGCGCGTGGGCGACCAGGGGGCAACCCTAGCCGCCGGCGCCCATACTCCCCCGCATCTCCTTCATCCTCACCACCGCCAACAGCGCCGCCGGGCGAAGCCTGGCCGGCAGGGGCGGCTGCGGGGCTCCCTTCCCCTTCGCGCGAATAGGCTGGCGCGGGACGGCCGTTCGAGAGGAGGCGCCGGACTTTTGCGGGGTGCAGCGGCGCTGTAGATGGATCCTGGCCGCAACGTGCGCAGTGCGTCGGCGGTTGGGGTTCATGCTCGCGGAGTGGTGCGGCCGCTGGATTTGGTGGTCGCATGCGCCGTCGGTCTCGGGTCAAATCCTTCTGGATCCGGCGCCTGATCGTCGTCGGCCAGCGCAGGATGGTGGATTTCATCGCTGACCAAGTCGGGTCTTCATTGATTCGGCGCCTGGATGGATCTACGCCGGAGGTGTTGAGCCTATGGTGCTTCCCTCTCTGGAGTTTTCGAGTCTTGGCTGCTGCCAGATCCAAAGCAGATGGAGATTGGTGGTACAGGAAGAGGACCGGAGGAAACTTTGGTCGGCTACCTCGGCCCAGCATCAGCGATGACTTTGACGTCGTTACCTATCTTGAAGGCGAAGTAGAGGTCCCTCCTATCCACCTCCGTCCCCTTCCCGGACGAAAGTCCAAAATCCGTCTTGGATTGGACGGCGGCGGCGCCCTTTGCGTCGTAACCTCCATGGAGGCGCCGTCTTGGGAGGCTTGGGCGTTCGGGGGAGAGTTGCTATGGGTGAACGGCTTCGCGTGTCAGCTCCAGCAACGGCAATGGTGTGGAGGTTGGCAAGAGGAGCGGCGTTCTAACCGCGTCAGATGCATCTGGTAAGAGATGTCAAGTCATGCCTGGCCTACAGGTGCTACGCCGAGTCATGCCTAGTCGGCAGGTGCTACGCATGATAGACCTTTCAGAGTGTCCGCGTCGGGATGGATGAGCGCAGAGCGGTGGAGCTGTATGGCGTCGTGGTGGCGTCGACGGTAGCTAGACGGTGCAAGGTAGATGCAACAGTACATCTCTGAAGATGGTTTGGTGGCAGGTGGCTGCGGCGGCCTCATACCCGGCAGGCGTCCTAGTTGAGGAGTGCACCGGACTGGTAGGTGCCCCAAACCAGGCAGGCGTCCTGGTTGGGACCTCAGATCTTAGATGTTTAGGTTTGGCTGCGATGTCTGTTTGATATTAGGCCCAGACTATCGGCGCCCCTTCATCGATTGGATAAGTGTTGCGACAGTTGTTGCTTAGAAAGTGGCTTTAGTCTTGCTGTTGTATGGCTTTGTAAGGTCTTGTGAGAATAATTAGTAAAGTGACCGTATGCATCGCCCAGATGTAGAGGCTGGGGGTCATCCTCCTTTTCTAAA
>NW_021172477.1:0-3365 GCF_002162155.2 Triticum dicoccoides
GGGACAGCAAGTACAGGTCATCTTCAATAGAGGTGTCATGCATGGTACGTGTCTGCAACCAGCTGGCGAAACTCCTGGTTTGTTCACGTGTAATCCAGTCATCAGACCGCTCCGGGTGTTTGGAGCGTAGCAAATTCTTGTGTTCATCCATATACGGAGCCACCAAGGCGGAATTCTGTAGAACTGTGTAGTGTGCTTCAGTGAGAGAATGTCCGTCCATACATATTATTTGTTCCCCTCCTAGCGTGCCTTTTCCATCCAGTCTGCCCTTATGCCGCGATTCAGGAACACCAATCGGCTTAAGGTCAGGAATAAAGTCAATACAAAACTCAATGACCTCCTCATTTTGATGGCCCTTGGAGATGCTTCCTTCTGGCCTAGCACGGTTATGAACATATTTCTTTAAGACTCCCATGAACCTCTCAAAGGGGAACATATTGTGTAGAAATACAGGGCCCAAAACGTTAATATCTTCGCATAGGTGAACTAGGACGTGCGTCATGATGTTGAAGAAGGATGGTGGGAACACCAACTCGAAACTGACAAGACATTGCACCAAATCATTCTGTAACCTTGGTATGATTTCTAGATTGATTACCTTCTGAGAGATTGCATTGAGAAATGCACATAGCTTCACAATGGCTAATCGAACGTTTTTCGGTAGAAGCCCCCTCAATGCAACCGGAAGCAGTTGCGTCATAATCACGTGGCAGTCATGAGACTTTAGGTTCTGGAACTTTTTCTCTGCCATGTTTATTATTCCCTTTATATTCAACAAGAATCCAGACGGTACCTTAATACTGAGCAGGCATTCAAAGAAGATTTCCTTCTCTTCTTTGGTAAGAGCGTAGCTTGCATGACCCTGATGTATGTCGTCTTCTCCGTGCATACGTTGCTGGTCCTCCCGTGCCTCAGGTGTATCTTTTGTCTTCCCATACACGCCCAAGAAGCCAAGCAGGATCACGCAAAGATTCTTCATCACGTGCATCACGTCGATTGCGGAGCGGACCTCTAGGTCTTTCCAATATGGCAGGTCCCAAAATATAGATTTCTTCTTCCACATGGGTGCGCGTCCGTCAGCGTCCTTTGGAACAGGTTGTCCACCAGGACCCTTTCCAAATATCACCTTCAAATCCTTGACCATATCATGTACATCAGCACCAGTACGGTGGCGAGGCTTCATCCGGTGATCCACCTCACCTTTGAAATGCTTGCCTTTCTTTCTTACGGGATGCCTGCTCGGAAGAAATTGACGATGTCCCAGGTACACATTCTTCTTACAACTATTCAAATATATAATGTCGGTATCATCCAAACGGTGCGTGCATCCGTGGTATCCCTTGTTTGTCTATCCTGAAAGGTTACTGAGAGCAGGCCAATCATTGATGGTCACGAACAGCAATGCCTTTAGGTCAAATTCTTCCCCTATGTGCTCATCCCACGCACGTACACCTGTTCCATTCCACAGTTGTAAGTGTTCTTCAACTAATGGCCTTAGGTACACATCAATGTTGTTGTCGGGTTGCTTAGGGCCTTGGATGAGCACTGGCATCATAATGAACTTCCGCTTCATGCACAACCAAGGAGGAAGGTTATACAAACATAGAGTTACAGGCCAGGTGCTATGGTTGCTGCTCTGCTCCCCAAAAGGATTAATGCCATCTGCGCTTAGACCAAACCATACGCTCCTTGCGTCATCTGCAAACTCCTTCTCGTACTTTCTTTCAATTTTTCTCCACTGCGACCCGTCAGCGGGTACTCTCAACTTTCCGTCTTTCTTACGGTCTTCTCTGTGCCATCGCATCGCCTTGGCATGCTCTTTGTTTTGGAACAAATGTTTTAACCGTGGTATTATAGGAGAATACCACATCACCTTGGCAGGAATCTTCTTCCTGGGGCGCTCGCCCTCGACATCACCATGCTCATCACGGCTGATCTTATAGCGCAATGCACCACATACCGGGCAAGCGTTCAAATCCTCGTACTCACCGCGGTAGAGGATGCAATCATTAGGGCATGCATGTATCTTCTGCACCTCTAACCCTAGAGGGCAGACAACCTTCTTTGCTTCATACGTACTCTCGGGCAATTCGTTGTCCTTTGGAAGCATATCCTTTATCATTACCAGCAACTTTCCAAATCCCTTGTCAGATACACCATTCTCTGCCTTCCATTGCAGCAATTCCAGTGTGGTGCCCAGCTTTTTCTTGTCACCTACGCAAATCGGGTACAACAATTTTTTGTGATCCTCTAACATGCGCTGCAACTTCTTCTCCAAATCAGTTGCGCAGTTTCTCTTTGCATCGGCAATGGCCCGACCTAGATCATCAACGGGCTCATCTGATGCCTCTTCTTCAGCTTCTTCCTGCATTGCCAGCTTAGCTTCTTCCTGCATTACCGGCTCAGCTTCTTCCCCCATTGTTGTATCATCGTATTCAGGGAACCCATGGCTAGGATAGCTGTCGTCGTCCTCTTCTTCTTCATTGTCTTCCATCATAACCCCTCTTTCTCCGTGCTTGGTCCAAACATTATAGTGGGGCATGAAACCGGACTCAAACAGGTGGACATGAATGGTTCTTGACGTAGAATAATTGCGATCATTCTTACAGCCAGCACATGGACAAGGCATAAAACCATCCGCCCGCTTGTTTGCCTCAGCCGCAAGCAGAAAAGTACGCACGCCCTCAACGAACTGGGGAGAGCATCGGTCATCGTACATCCATTGCCGGCTCATCTTCATTACACAACACCGAATAGATCAAATTAATACAAGTTCATACATAAAGTTCATACAACACTTAAATGCAACAAACAAATAACTCTCTAGCTAAAGCATTTAAATGCAACAACAAATGCGATCAAGATCGCAACTAAGGTAACAATTGATCCAACAGCATAATGATACCAAGCCTCACTATCGATGGCATATTTTCTAATCTTTCTAATCCTCAAGCGCATTTTCTCCATCTTGATCTTGTGATCATCGACGACATCGGCAACATGCAACTCGAATTCCATCTTTTCCCCCTCAATTCTTTTCAATTTTTCTTTCAAGTACTCGTTTTCTCTTTCAACTAAATTTAACCTCTCGACAATAGGGTCGGTTGGAATTTCCGGTTCACATACCTCCTAGATAAAAATATCTATGTCAACTTGATGGGCATAATTATTTGTCATAAACATGAAATGCAACAAATAGTTTTAAAAGAGAATATACCACATCCGAATCATAACAAGGACGAGGGCCAACGGGGACGGATATCAAAACCATGGCACTATGTATAACAAACAACGTACGGGTAAGATAATTATTATACGAGTATACGAGTAACTATATATCCAAATCACACAAACATCATTTTTTT
>NW_021172478.1:0-3365 GCF_002162155.2 Triticum dicoccoides
GGGACAGCAAGTACAGGTCATCTTCAATAGAGGTGTCATGCATGGTACGTGTCTGCAACCAGCTGGCGAAACTCCTGGTTTGTTCACGTGTAATCCAGTCATCAGACCGCTCCGGGTGTTTGGAGCGTAGCAAATTCTTGTGTTCATCCATATACGGAGCCACCAAGGCGGAATTCTGTAGAACTGTGTAGTGTGCTTCAGTGAGAGAATGTCCGTCCATACATATTATTTGTTCCCCTCCTAGCGTGCCTTTTCCATCCAGTCTGCCCTTATGCCGCGATTCAGGAACACCAATCGGCTTAAGGTCAGGAATAAAGTCAATACAAAACTCAATGACCTCCTCATTTTGATGGCCCTTGGAGATGCTTCCTTCTGGCCTAGCACGGTTATGAACATATTTCTTTAAGACTCCCATGAACCTCTCAAAGGGGAACATATTGTGTAGAAATACAGGGCCCAAAACGTTAATATCTTCGCATAGGTGAACTAGGACGTGCGTCATGATGTTGAAGAAGGATGGTGGGAACACCAACTCGAAACTGACAAGACATTGCACCAAATCATTCTGTAACCTTGGTATGATTTCTAGATTGATTACCTTCTGAGAGATTGCATTGAGAAATGCACATAGCTTCACAATGGCTAATCGAACGTTTTTCGGTAGAAGCCCCCTCAATGCAACCGGAAGCAGTTGCGTCATAATCACGTGGCAGTCATGAGACTTTAGGTTCTGGAACTTTTTCTCTGCCATGTTTATTATTCCCTTTATATTCAACAAGAATCCAGACGGTACCTTAATACTGAGCAGGCATTCAAAGAAGATTTCCTTCTCTTCTTTGGTAAGAGCGTAGCTTGCATGACCCTGATGTATGTCGTCTTCTCCGTGCATACGTTGCTGGTCCTCCCGTGCCTCAGGTGTATCTTTTGTCTTCCCATACACGCCCAAGAAGCCAAGCAGGATCACGCAAAGATTCTTCATCACGTGCATCACGTCGATTGCGGAGCGGACCTCTAGGTCTTTCCAATATGGCAGGTCCCAAAATATAGATTTCTTCTTCCACATGGGTGCGCGTCCGTCAGCGTCCTTTGGAACAGGTTGTCCACCAGGACCCTTTCCAAATATCACCTTCAAATCCTTGACCATATCATGTACATCAGCACCAGTACGGTGGCGAGGCTTCATCCGGTGATCCACCTCACCTTTGAAATGCTTGCCTTTCTTTCTTACGGGATGCCTGCTCGGAAGAAATTGACGATGTCCCAGGTACACATTCTTCTTACAACTATTCAAATATATAATGTCGGTATCATCCAAACGGTGCGTGCATCCGTGGTATCCCTTGTTTGTCTATCCTGAAAGGTTACTGAGAGCAGGCCAATCATTGATGGTCACGAACAGCAATGCCTTTAGGTCAAATTCTTCCCCTATGTGCTCATCCCACGCACGTACACCTGTTCCATTCCACAGTTGTAAGTGTTCTTCAACTAATGGCCTTAGGTACACATCAATGTTGTTGTCGGGTTGCTTAGGGCCTTGGATGAGCACTGGCATCATAATGAACTTCCGCTTCATGCACAACCAAGGAGGAAGGTTATACAAACATAGAGTTACAGGCCAGGTGCTATGGTTGCTGCTCTGCTCCCCAAAAGGATTAATGCCATCTGCGCTTAGACCAAACCATACGCTCCTTGCGTCATCTGCAAACTCCTTCTCGTACTTTCTTTCAATTTTTCTCCACTGCGACCCGTCAGCGGGTACTCTCAACTTTCCGTCTTTCTTACGGTCTTCTCTGTGCCATCGCATCGCCTTGGCATGCTCTTTGTTTTGGAACAAATGTTTTAACCGTGGTATTATAGGAGAATACCACATCACCTTGGCAGGAATCTTCTTCCTGGGGCGCTCGCCCTCGACATCACCATGCTCATCACGGCTGATCTTATAGCGCAATGCACCACATACCGGGCAAGCGTTCAAATCCTCGTACTCACCGCGGTAGAGGATGCAATCATTAGGGCATGCATGTATCTTCTGCACCTCTAACCCTAGAGGGCAGACAACCTTCTTTGCTTCATACGTACTCTCGGGCAATTCGTTGTCCTTTGGAAGCATATCCTTTATCATTACCAGCAACTTTCCAAATCCCTTGTCAGATACACCATTCTCTGCCTTCCATTGCAGCAATTCCAGTGTGGTGCCCAGCTTTTTCTTGTCACCTACGCAAATCGGGTACAACAATTTTTTGTGATCCTCTAACATGCGCTGCAACTTCTTCTCCAAATCAGTTGCGCAGTTTCTCTTTGCATCGGCAATGGCCCGACCTAGGTCATCAACGGGCTCATCTGATGCCTCTTCTTCAGCTTCTTCCTGCATTGCCAGCTTAGCTTCTTCCTGCATTACCGGCTCAGCTTCTTCCCCCATTGTTGTATCATCGTATTCAGGGAACCCATGGCTAGGATAGCTGTCGTCGTCCTCTTCTTCTTCATTGTCTTCCATCATAACCCCTCTTTCTCCGTGCTTGGTCCAAACATTATAGTGGGGCATGAAACCGGACTCAAACAGGTGGACGTGAATGGTTCTTGACGTAGAATAATTGCGATCATTCTTACAGCCAGCACATGGACAAGGCATAAAACCATCCGCCCGCTTGTTTGCCTCAGCCGCAAGCAGAAAAGTACGCACGCCCTCAACGAACTGGGGAGAGCATCGGTCATCGTACATCCATTGCCGGCTCATCTTCATTACACAACACCGAATAGATCAAATTAATACAAGTTCATACATAAAGTTCATACAACACTTAAATGCAACAAACAAATAACTCTCTAGCTAAAGCATTTAAATGCAACAACAAATGCGATCAAGATCGCAACTAAGGTAACAATTGATCCAACAGCATAATGATACCAAGCCTCACTATCGATGGCATATTTTCTAATCTTTCTAATCCTCAAGCGCATTTTCTCCATCTTGATCTTGTGATCATCGACGACATCGGCAACATGCAACTCGAATTCCATCTTTTCCCCCTCAATTCTTTTCAATTTTTCTTTCAAGTACTCGTTTTCTCTTTCAACTAAATTTAACCTCTCGACAATAGGGTCGGTTGGAATTTCCGGTTCACATACCTCCTAGATAAAAATATCTATGTCAACTTGATGGGCATAATTATTTGTCATAAACATGAAATGCAACAAATAGTTTTAAAAGAGAATATACCACATCCGAATCATAACAAGGACGAGGGCCAACGGGGACGGATATCAAAACCATGGCACTATGTATAACAAACAACGTACGGGTAAGATAATTATTATACGAGTATACGAGTAACTATATATCCAAATCACACAAACATCATTTTTTT
>NW_021172479.1:0-2055 GCF_002162155.2 Triticum dicoccoides
TTGAAAAAGTTTGAGATTATTTAAGTATGAAACAATTCCTTGGCTTGTCATCGGGGGTATAGAAGTTGGGAACATCTTTGTGTGACGAAAATGAAGCATAGCCTAACTATATGATTTTGTAGGGATGAACTTTCTTTTGCCATGTTATTTTGAGAAGACATGATTGCTTTGATTAGTACGCTTGAAGTATTATTATTTTTGTGCCAATATGAACTTTTGTCTTGAATCTTTCGGATCTGAATATTCATATCACAATTAAGAAGATTTACATTGAAATTATGCCAAAGTATCACTCTGCATCAAAAATTCTTTTTTATCATTTACCTACTCGAGGACGAGCAGGAATTAAGCTTGGGGATGCTTCATACGTCTCCAACGTATCTATAATTTTTTATTGCTCCATGCTACTTTATCTACTGTTCTGGACTATATTGGGCTTTATTTTTCACTTTTATATTACTTTTGGGACTAACCTATTAACCGGAGGCCCAGCCCAGAATTGTTGTTTTTTGCCTTTTTCAGTATTTCGAAGAAACAGAATATCAAACGGAGTCCAAACGGAATGAAACCTTCGGGATCGTGATTTTCCAACCGAACATGACCCAGGAGACTTGGACCCTACTCCAAGAAGCGCCAAAGGCGGTCACGAGGGTGGAGGGCGCCCCCCCCCAGGCGCGCCCCCTACCTTGTGGGCCCCTCGGAGCTCCACCGATGTACTCCTTCCTCCTATATATACCTACGTATCCCCGAACGATCAGAACAGGAGCCAAAAACCTAATTCCACCGCCGCAACTTTCTGTATCCACGAGATCCCATCTTGGGGCCTGTTCTGGAGCTCCGCCGGAGGGGGCATCCACCATGGAGGGCTTCTACATCATCACCATAGCCCCTCCGATGAAGTGTGAGTAGTTTACTTCAGACCTTCTGTTCCATAGCTAGTAGCTAGATGGCTTCTTCTCTCTTTTTGGATCTCAATACAATGTTCTCCCCCTCTCTCATGGAGATCTATTTGATGTAATCTTCTTTTTGTGGTGTATTTGTTGAGACCGAGGAATTCTGGGTTTATGATCCAGTATTATCTATGGAAAATATTTGATTCTTCTCTGAATTCTTTTATGTATGATTGAGTTATCTTTGCAAGTCTCTTCGAATTATCTTTTTGGTTTGGCCAACTAGATTGGTAGTTCTTGCAATGGGAGAAGTGCTTAGCTTTGGGTTCAATCTTGCGGTGTCCTTACTCAGTGACAGAAAGAGTTGCAAGGCACATATTGTATTGTTTCCATCGAGGATAACAAGATGGGTTTTTTATCATATTGCATGAATTTATCCCTCTACATCATGTCATCTTGCTTACAGCCTTACTCTGTTTTTACTTAATACTCTAGATGCATGCTGGATAGCGGTCGATGAGTGGAGTAATAGTAGTAGATGCAAAATCGTTTCGATCTACTTGTTTTGGACGTGATGCCTATATACATGATCATCGCCTAGATATACTCATAACTATGCTCAATTCTGTCAATTGCTCAACAGTAATTTGTTCACCCACCGTAGAATATTTATGCGGAGAAGCCACTAGTGAAACCTATGGCCCCCGGGTCTATTCTCATCATATCAATCTATATCACTTTATTTACTTGCTTTGTTTTTACTTTGCCTTTACTTTTTTACTTTGCATCTATCTATCAAAAATACCAAAAATATTATCTCTATCAGATCTCACTCTCGTAAGTGACCGTGAAGGGATTGACAACCCCTAAGCATTGGTTGCGAGTTGCTATCATTTTGTGTAGGTACAAGGGACTTGTGTGTGGTCTCCTACTGGATTGATACCTTGGTTCTCAAAAACTGAGGGAAATACTTACGCTACTTTACTGCATCATCCTCTCCTCTTCGGGGAAATCCAACGCAGTGCTCAAGAGGTAGCACTTCTACCTGCCGCTGCTGTGCCCCATCACCTTCGATCTTGCGCTCCCTCCCAGCCGCCATGGCACCCAAGACAAGCAAGGGCAAGGGGGCGTCCAAGGATATCATGGAGAAGGAGGCACCAGTGAA
>NW_021172480.1:0-1429 GCF_002162155.2 Triticum dicoccoides
AGACGACACCGTATGAATTATGGTTTGGGAAGAAACCTAAGCTGTCGTTTCTAAAAGTTTGGGGATGCGATGCTTATGTCAAGAAACTTCAACCTGAAAAGCTCGAACCCAAATCGGAAAAATGCGTCTTCATAGGATACCCAAAAGAAACTATTGGGTACACCTTCTACCTCAGATCCGAAGGCAAGATCTTTGTTGCCAAGAATGGGTCCTTTCTGGAGAAAGAGTTTCTCTCGAAAGAAGTAAGTGGGAGGAAAGTAGAGCTTGATGAAGTATTGCCTCTTGAACCGGAAAATGGCGCAACTCAAGAAAATGTTCCTGAGGTGCCAGCACCGACTAGAGAGGAAGTTAATGATAATGATCAAGATACTTCTGATCAAGCTCCTACTGAAATTCGAAGGTCCACAAGGACACGTTCCGCACCAGTGTGGTACGGCAACCCTGTCTTGGAAATCATGCTGTTAGACAACGGTGAACCTTCAAACTATGAAGAAGCGATGGCGGGCCCGGATTCCGACAAATGGCTAGAAGCCATGAAATCCGAGATAGGATCCATGTATGAAAACAAAGTATGGACTTTGACTGACTTGCCCGTTGAGCGGCGAGCCATAGAAAATAAATGGATCTTTAAGAAGAAGACAGACGCGGATGGTAATGTGACCATCTATAAAGCTCGGCTTGTCGCTAAGGGTTATCGACAAGTTCAAGGGGTTGACTATGATGAGACTTTCTCACCGGTAGCGAAGCTGAAGTCCGTCCGAATCATGTTAGCAATTGCCGCATTCTATGATTACGAAATATGGCAAATGGATGTCAAAACGGCATTCCTTAATGGTTTCCTTAAGGAAGAATTGTATATGATGCAGCCGGAAGGTTTTGTCGATCCTAAGAATGCTGACAAAGTGTGCAAGCTCCAACGCTCGATTTATGGGCTGGTGCAAGCATCTCGGAGTTGGAACATTCTCTTTGATGAGATGATCAAAGCGTTTGGGTTTACACAGACTTATGGAGAAGCCTGCGTTTACAAGAAAGTGAGTGGGAGCTCTGTAGCATTTCTCATATTATATGTAGATGACATACTGTTGATGGGAAATGATATAGAACTCTTGGACAGCATCAAGGCCTACTTGAATAAAAGTTTTTCAATGAAGGACCTTGGAGAAGCTGCTTATATATTAGGCATCAAAATCTATAGAGATAGATCGAGACGCCTCATAGGTCTTTCACAAAGCACATACCTTGATAAGATATTGAAGAAGTTCAATATGGATCAATCCAAGAAAGGGTTCTTGCCTGTGTTACAAGGTGTGAAATTGAGCTCAGCTCAATGTCCGACCACGACAGAAGATATAGAAGAGATGAGCGTCATCCCCTATGCCTCAGCCATAGGTTCTATTATGTATGCCATGCTGTGTACCAGACCTGATGT
>NW_021172481.1:0-1740 GCF_002162155.2 Triticum dicoccoides
TTACGCTAGCACATCAAGGAGAACATTAGAAGCGGAGTGCTAAATGTCTCTCGGTCGATCATCCAGATTTTGTTTCCTTGGCCTCGCCAAGGTGAAATCTAAGAAGGTGTTATCTTCCTTTGCATCGGCATCTTCCACCGGTATTCATCATGGTAGTAAGTTGTGTTGCCAGAATCCTTGACACGGATATTGGTAAAACCTTGATGATTATGGAAATGCTCAAGTTCTTGAGAGCACGCACAAGCGTTAGGTGTTACCATCGGCACTAGCTAGGTTTGCTCTCAACTTCCTCGGTTATGCTATAACTTCTCAACAGTGGATTCACTCTCTATTGTTGGGTTCTTCCCCAGTTACCAGAATCATTCCCAGCATTTGCATTTTGTTCCCAGCTTGCACCGCCAATGTGCCATTCTACCACGGATCTCTTCCATTTCCGGTGGTAACCAAATTCATCCATTACGTTGTCTTCAACAAGGTAATCCACATCATCCAAGTCCGAGTATGCCATTCTACCGACCCCCTCCAAATGATCGCTCGAGACTTGCCTTAGGCTGGTTTAAAGAGTTTCAATGATCTCTGAATCAAAAGTAATTCTTTTTGCCACTTAAGGGGATATCTCTACGAGTCACCTTCCCTAAGGTGTATCGTTATGGTATCATGGCAACTCAACTCCTCGCTACGTTGACAATCGATTACCACCTTCTTAAGCGTGAAATTGTGGTCTACCTAGTGAACCTTCGTCATCTGCTTCACTCCATTCCTATGGATGTGTGCTTCGCCTCTCAGCTCGAGACATGTTGCTATGTCTCATTCCGTGAGTTAATCCTGAGTTGTTCGACCTTCGAGAAGAACCATTCTTTTAGGATCTTTCCTTTCCTCTCGTTGTCATGTTAGTTGGAGTTCTCAGAGCAAGACTTCGAGACAAAGATGGTGATCGAATCAACGCTTTGATAAAGTGCACCCTGGATCGTGAAGATTGTGCTAGTTTGCGTTTCCCCTTCACCCTACCCTACGCTTGAATCTCGGGACGAGATTTTTGTTTAGTGGGGGTGAGTTGTCACATCCCTGGTCCTATTATGCACTAGGCTAGACCTCATGTGAGTATCATGTTTTAATTCAAATGAAATTTGAATTGAGGAATTTTCAAAGCCTCAGAAACCTTCTAAAAATGATCAACATTAAAATCTCCTCAAAGAAGTCCAAGAAAATGTTCCTCTTAGTCTCTGAAAATATTGCAAAGAGGTAAAACTCAAAACAATATTTTTGGTATCTCAGAGTTAATTATTTTGGGCCTTTGAATTAAATAAATAGCTATTTGCATTGGATATATATTTGATATATAAATAATATATGTCCAATAATTACTGGAACATTTTATGTGGTTTGGTATATTTTAGTCCTAGCCACATAACTATTTCCAGGATTTTATAAAATGTTTAGTGTCTAAAACTAAATCAAAACAAACTACAGAAAATAGAAAACAGAATTAAATAGAAATGAAAGAGAGAGAGAGAAGGACTTATCTGGCGCTCACCCAGTAGCCAGCCGGCCCAGCTCCTGTGCGGCCCAGCCCATCTCCACTTCCCCCCCCCCTGTCGCCTTCCTCCTCGCGCCAGTAGGCACAGGCGCGTGGCCGACGCACGCTGGCGCACGCCCCGGCCACCTCCTGCTTGCCGCTCCACCTTGACACCCCGAACGCCTCCATGCGTGCCACGCCACCCCCCTGGAACTACCTCACTC
>NW_021172482.1:0-1291 GCF_002162155.2 Triticum dicoccoides
TTTCCAGAGGAACTGCCAGGTGTTCCACCTGACAGAGAAGTAGAGTTTGTCATAGATCTTATCCCAGGAACAGCTCCAATCTCCCGGAGACCTTACAAGATGGCACCCTTAGAACTAGCCGAGCTTAAGAAACAACTCGATGAGTCCTTGCAAAAGGGTTTCATCCGTCCTAGTTCTTCTCCTTGGGCTTGCCCCGTCCTTTTCGTCAAGAAGAAGGATGGTACGGACCGGATGGTTGTAGATTATCGTCCCGTTAATTTGGTCACGATAAAGAACAAGTATCCGCTTCCCAGGATCAACGACCTGTATGATCAGCTCGCTGGATCCTCAGTCTTCTCCAAGATGGATTTAAGGTTAGGCTACCATCAAATCAAGATCAGAAACGGGGACATTCCCAAGACAGCTTTTGTCACTCGTTATGGCCAGTACGAGTACACTGTCATGTCCTTCGGCCTAACCAACGCCCCAGCCACATTTTCCCGCCTGATGAACTCGATCTTCATGGAGTACCTAGATAAGTTCGTCGTGGTTTACCTCGATGATATTCTTATTTACTCGAAGAACGAGGAAGAGCATGCCGAACATCTTAGACTTGTGTTAGAAAAACTCAGAGAGCACCGCCTTTATGCCAAGTTCTCCAAGTGTGAATTTTGGTTGCCAGAAGTGACCTACCTAGGCCACGTAATCTCTGGTAAGGGCATTGCTGTCAATCCCGAGAGAGTTCAAGCCGTTCTCGATTGGACTCCACCTGAGACCGTTAAACAAGTTAGGAGTTTCCTTGGTCTAGCCAGCTATTGTCGCCGCTTTGTTGAGAACTTCTCCAAAGTAGCCAAACCCCTCACGGAACTTCTCAAGAAAGATAAAAAGTTCGAGTGGTCCCCACAGTGTGAGTACAGCTTTCAGGAACTGAAAAGACGCCTGACTTCTGCCCCCATACTTGTGCCACCGGATTTCACTAAAGACTTTATTATCTACTGCGACGCCTCACGACAGGGACTAGGTTGCATTCTTATGCAGGATCGTCATGTGATTGCCTATGCATCTCGACAGTTGCATCCACATGAGGAGAATTATCCTACACATGATCTAGAGCTTGCAGCCGTAGTCTATGCACTCAAGACCTGGCGACATTACCTCCTTGGTAAACGTTGCGAGATCTACACCGATCACCAGAGTCTCAAGTATATCTTCACCCAACCGGATCTGAACCTTAGGCAAAGACGTTGGTTGGAGTTGATCACAGATTATGATCTAGGGATTACCTACACCCCAGGCAAAGCCAATGTCATGG
>NW_021172483.1:0-927 GCF_002162155.2 Triticum dicoccoides
AATAAATCAACATTGTGGGAATTGAACACAGGACCTCCTGTCTAGATCTTGGATGAAACTAATTAAGCGAAAGAGCAAACTAAAGGAAGGATTGCGTCCTTTTCTTGGTTTGGTTTAGTCCTTTTTGTTTGGGCAATCTGGGCCAGGTACTTCTATGTTGATTTCTATATTAAAAGGAAGGATCCATAGGCTTCAATGTGTTGGGGCTACTAAATTAAAAAAGGAATTATCCTACTATTAAAGGGAATATGTATTCTTGGTTTTGTTTAGTCCTTTTCGTTTGGTCAATCTGGGCCAGGTACTTCTATGTTGATGGGCCTTTTATGGGCTTTCATAGAGACCGCGAAAAATAATTGGGTGAAAATAAATCAACATTGTGGGAATTGAACACAGGACCTCCTGTCGAGATCTTCGATGTTTCTAATTAAGCGAATGAGCAAACTGAAGGAAGGATTGCATCCTTTTCTTGATTTGGTTTAGTCCTTTTCGTTTGCTCAATCTGGGCTAGGTACTTCTATGTTGATTTCTATATTGAAAGGAAGGATCCATAGGCTTCAATGTGTTGGGGCTACTAAATTAAAAAAGGAATTATCCTACTATTAATTGGAATAGGTATTCTTGGTTTGGTTTAGTCCTTTTCGTTTGGTCAATCTGGGCCAGGTACTTCTATGTTGATGGGCCTTTTATGGGCTTTCATAGAGACCGCGAAAAATAATTGGGTCAAAATAAATCAACATTGTGGGAATTGAACACAGGACCTCCTGTCTAGATCTTCGGTGTAACTAATTAAGCGAAGGAGCAAACTAAAGGAAGGATTGCATCCTTTTCTTGATTTGGTTTAGTCCTTTTCGTTTGGTCAATCTGGGCCAGGTACTTCTATGTTGATTTCTATATTGAAAGGAAGGATCCATAGGCTTCAATGTGTTG
>NW_021172483.1:3696-4202 GCF_002162155.2 Triticum dicoccoides
TTTGGTTTAGTCCTTTTCGTTTGGTCAATATGGGCCAGGTACTTCTATGTTGATGGGCCTTTTATGGGCTTTCATAGAGACCGCGAAAAATAATGGGGTCAAAATAAATCAACATTGTGGGAATTGAACACAGGACCTCCTGTCTAGATCTTCGGTGTAACTAATTAAGCGAATGAGCAAACTAAAGGAAGGCTTGCGTCCTTTTCTTGATTTGGTTTAGTCCTTTTCGTTTGGTCAATCTGGGCCAGGTACTTCTATGTTGATTTCTATATTGAAAGGAAGGATCCATAGGCTTCAATGTGTTGGGGCTACTAAATTAAAAAAGGAATTATCCTACTATTAAATGGAATAAGTATTCTTGGTTTGGTTTAGTCCTTTTCGTTTGGTCAATCTGGGCCAGGTACTTCTATGTTGATGGGCCTTTTATGGGCTTTCATAGAGACCGCGAAAAATAATTGGGTGAAAATAAATCAACATTGTGGGAATTGAACACAGGACCTCCTGTC
>NW_021172484.1:0-1905 GCF_002162155.2 Triticum dicoccoides
GAGCCTGAGGTATCCTGACACCAATCTTACCTGAATCTCCGTCAGATATGATGGTTAGGGCAACTTTCCAAGAGTTATGATATTGATCCTTTGATGACCCGGTAACATGATGTCATGCCTAGCACCCCCCCCCCCCCGGCTGGAGGACCTATCGTTATAATTTCTTTTGCAAGGATAACCATTCTTCCTGGAGGAAATTGTAAGACTTATCCTACAAGTTATTCCTGATGGATCCTTCATGTTTCCAAAGTCTGACCTTTGCTCGAAGACCATGTCGATGCTATCTCGAAGCATGTTTGTGGTACTCTGATTTTCAACAAGTACATTGAAGCCCAATGCCAAATATTTCCTGCCCAATTATCCAAACACCGCTCTATGGGTAATGTCATGAAAAATCCTCTCCCCTACCTAAAGAGTTTTCTACATTATATCCTGACATGGATATCATGCTCTGCTTGTCCTTGGGAAGGATATACCCTTGAAATTTGTGTTTCAACCTATTTTCCTTTCCATTGATCTGTTTAATCTGATGATCATGTTTTCCTTCCATTGTTGATTTAACCTTTCTTGTGATCTATATGATCTGAGCAGTAATATTCTCCTGCTTATGTAAACACCTCGGTGTATAACTCTGCCAGTGAGACCCTGTTACTTTTGTTGGTGACATTTCGGTAACCACCGATGGACGAGAACTTTGCCTACTAGTCCGCCTCGTTCAACGAGCAGGAAAATGGTTCTCTTCGTCCCTCGTCCTTGGTACTGATGTTGTTGCCGACATAACTGATAGGCTATCCTCTGACATACCTTACTTGCATGATCACGCAAGACGTCTCCGCCCTTCCTACCTTTAACCCACATGGTGGGCCCATAACCCACAGTTCCACAGGATCGAAACCTGACTCTCCTGTACACCCCCTGTTCCCAAAGTTATTCCTCCCGCGTGGACTCGTATGTAATTCATGAGCCACTTCCCAATGAGATCGTCAATTCTGGCATCGGACACAATAATTATTCCGTTGCTTGAAACCCCTTTTCACCTTCTGCCTAGGCAATGAACGATTGCTTGGCTGCTTGAAACTTCTTGTTGGACCTTCCAACTTTACTCTCGATGTGTTCTATTTGTTCAACTCGAGAGGTACTCATATGCTCATTCATGGGTTAATCCCAGTTTATTACCCTTATAGCATTCTGTCGTTTTCGATCTACCCCGTTACCTATTCGTAAATACGATGAAGATCCCGAAGAAAAGATGCCGACTTCATCATAAGGACCTGAAGCAGAGAAATGAAGACATCAATGTATTGGACCGGTTCTCTTCGAGAAGAGCAAGCCAGAATGAGAAGACCCGCTAGATTCGTAACCGAACCTTCCCCCCCTTTCACTACCTCTTAAATCTCGGGACGAGATTTCTTGTAGTGGAGGAGAATTGTGACGCCCGGGTAATTAAGCTATAGTGATCCTCTGCTAATGATGCCACGTCACCTCGTTTATAGTTGCTAATCTCAAGTTAGTTCGAAACCAGTTCAAATTTCAAATTTAAAATAAAGGCAAACAATAAAAGTTTTCTAATATAAAAACTAAATGTTCGAGTGGAGCCAAATAATTCATAGGTAATTATAGTGGAGAAACCACACTTTTATAAAATTGTTTAAAGGCTCTAAGGTAATTAAAACGTAGCTATGACAATTAATTAAATGCCCTTTAAAACTAATAATAATGCAAACTATTTTAATTAGGTGTCAAACTTATTGGGGTAGTAGAATAGATTATAACATTAATTTAGGAGTTGTATTTATATTTTCTAAAACAACAATTAAGAGAATAAAGTAAAAAAGAAAAATAAAGAAAAGAAAGAAATAATAAGATAAAACAGTAAACAAAAAAAAAGATTGAAAGAGCCCCCCC
>NW_021172485.1:0-30941 GCF_002162155.2 Triticum dicoccoides
ACCGGCTGCCGCCGCCGACCCCCCGCACCCCTCCCCTACTCAACCGCCGTCGCCGACCCCCCCGCTCCACCGGCATTACTATTTGATGATATTTGAAAAAAAAATATTACTGTCTTATAAAAAAATATTACTGTTATGATTTAAACAAGTTTGAACATATTTAAACACAAATAAGTATCAAACAGCATTTTAAATGCATAAAAAAATTGTGGAGCCTGGGAATCTGACCAACCGAGCTAGTAGAGGGAACTTGATGTGGATCAGGTCAGCTGGAAGATAACCTGTTGGCTCGAGGAGAAATCAAAAAAAAATACTAATGGCGCACCAGGGTGAGGTGCGCCATTAGTATGGATGTACTTATGGCGCACCGAGGGGTGGTGCGCCATTAGTATTGTGCCGCCCCCATCCATATTTCCTCCCCGGCCCAAACCTATCCCCCCTCTCTCCCTCGCCCTCGCCCTCGATCACCCTTCCCCTCTCCTCTCCCGACGCCGCTGCCCCGCCGCCTCGACGCCGCCCCGACGCCGCCTCGACGCCCCGACGCCGCCTCGATGCCTCGCCCGCGCGGCGCAACCTCCGCCTCGCCGAGTCCAAAGGTACCCTCTTTCTCCATGCCCCCCGCTCCCTGGACCCTGGCTAGGGTTCTAACTGAACTGCTGGGGGTTTCGCATCTAGCGGCCGGCGGCGCCGCGAAGCTGGAGGAGCTGCTCGTGGAGGAGACGTGGCTGGAGGCGCTGTCCGGGGAGCTGCGCAAGCCCTACGCGCTCGACCTCTGCCGCTTCGTCGCCCATGAGCGCCTGCACGCCAAGGTGCCCGTCTACCCGCCGCCCCACCTCGTCTTCCACGCGCTCCACAACACCCCCTTCCACAATGTCAAAGCCGTCATCATCGGCCAGGTACCCAAATACCAAGCCACTCAAGTCTACGAATCCTGTACTTGTTCACCTGCTGCTTAATTTTCATTGTGAAGAAATGTGTGACAGTTTCACTAACTTAATTTCATTCTAAAGAAATTTGCGCCTAGAATTTCTTTTTGTTACAATGCTACTTGCTGAAATTGGCACATGGATAGAAAAAAATTGGCAACGCCGTATGCAGAAATGTAAATTGTTGCTTCTGTTCTGCGTATTTATATTATGCTAGAATAACTGATTTGTGGTGATAGTGCTGCCTGCTGTATGGAATAATGACATTATACCGAAATATGGATAGTATAATTTGGCAGTGCCATATGCATTTTCATATTATCATGCGAGAATAACTGGTTTGAGGCTATTTTGTTTGTGTGATCACATTGTGGTTCCTGGCATATTTGCCACAACACTTCGTAGCCGAAAAATATGCCTGTCATATATATGCCTTTCATTCAGCTATTAGTTGGTGATCCTATTTCGCTTGCTGTACTTACCATATGGTCTTCATTTGTCTTTGAACCTACTTTGCATCTGTATCATGCACTAAGTTTCTGATTTTAGTGTTTTCAGTCTATTTTTCTATTTCTGCTTTAACATAACGGAATAACTAATGGTGGCTGCCTAATGATGACAGACTAAGTTTCTGATTTATTTTCTTATAGAAGTGTAGATTCATTGGTAGCAATTGTTTTTAGTGTCTCATGTTGCAGATTGTGAACAGATAGCTAGCTAAAATATGTGTTCTGAAACACTAAGAGCAGAAACACTTACTACATACATATGCTCAAGAAACACTTACTAACCAGAAAAGGTTTTGACTTGAAATGTTAATAGCACAGAGAGCACCACAAGTTAAACACCTCAATCTATTAGTATTTGTCTGCATTTTCTCACATTCTTCCTGTATCTAATCCAGTATTGCTTGTAGTGGTTTGTCCAAAATGTTGAATGATACTGCTTGGAGATGCATATATTGTTTCACCTCTTCACATGCGAATGTATTTTCCATGTTGTGATGGAGGCCTTTTTTGCCTTGTCAACTCGAGAGGCCCTTGAGTTTGCTGGAATGTCGATTAACTTCCGTTCTGGCAAATTCGGGTACTCCATATGTCCTATTTTCAGCAAAGGTCATGCTAAAATTTTCCGTGAATTTTAGCATGACTTTGCTAAAAATAGGACATATGGGGTACTTGTGACTAATGCATGGGTGTCGACAAACCATTAATTATACAACCTTGGCTTTTAGGGTGCCTCGGTGTCGATAAAAACCGAAATGATGAAAGCTTAGGCTTTTAGGGTGCCTTGGCATCGAAAAACCCTCAATGATAAAAGCTTAGCTTTTAGGATGCCTCGGTGTCGACAAACCCTAAATGATGAGATCATGATCTTGTTCCTTGACAATAACCAACTTTTTGACCAAACTTTGTTCCTATTTAGAGAGAAACATGGCCAATAACGATGAGGCCGGGGGTTCGGGCGGCAAGGCATTCTGGGAGCTGTCCCAGGAGATGGAGGAACAACCTCACTTGTATGAGGACGCCGCCTTCCCCACCGATCCTGAGACCACTGATGGTGCCGCCGAGGATGACCCCACTGATGCCACCACTGATGGTGCCGCCGAGGATGCCACCACTGGTGATGGCGGCGCACACACAGATGGCAGCCAACCGAAGAGGCAACGGAAGGACCGGCGCCCGACCGTGCTCTGCACCCTCAAGGAGGAAGTTACTAAAGTGGACTCCGACGGGAATCCAACGGCGCCCGAACGAATAGTCAAGGGGTACTCGCTTCATCTCGGGTGCATTCTCCGGAGCACCGTCTCGATCAACACCGAGAACCTGAGGCATCCTGACCGAGGGAATTTGCGCAACCTCCTCTTCACGAAGCTGCACGAACGATACAAGTTCCCCGCTGAATTTGAAAACACAAGCCTCAAAGGGAATAAAGTGAACAATGCCGCCCTCACGAAGATGATCAAGGCCCTGTCTACTTGGAAAAGAAATGTGAAGAGAATGATCGAGAAAGGTGAGAGTTATGAGAAGATCAAGGAGAAAAATCCTTCGATCACCGAAGATGACTACAACGACTTTAAGATCAATTGCTCGAGCACCGCAAACTCCAAATCAAGTTAGTGGGGGAAAGAAATGCGGGAGCTGAACTTAGGGGAACACACACTCGGTCCCAGCGGTTACAGAGTGGCGGAGCCTATATGGGACAAGGAGGAGGCGGACCATGCCGAGCAAGGCCTACCGCCCCTCTTCGATAAATACGGTGACAAGCAGACCAGGAACTTTGTCAGGGCCCGTTACAAGAAGGACCCGAAAACAAAGGAGCTTACCACGGATCCGAAGACCAGGGCGCTTGAGCTTGTTCTGGTAAGGAATACACCCCCGCGTAATTAGCTCCGTATGGTTGCATTCTAATTAATGAAGCCAAATTTCTAAATGGTTCACATTCCTTCCGTAGGCGACTGAAAGCAGTAGCGCGGGGTCGACTAAGAGCAACCCTGTGGACACCACTCTAAATAGGGCGTTGAATGTAATGAAGAACAAGGATAAGCTCAGTAAGCCGACGTCAGCTGGTCGTGTGGCCGACAAAGGCTTGTCGACAAAATGGTCGTCATACTATAACACTGGTGGGCGAAAGGAGAAAAAGACCAGCTCGGAAAGCTAGGCGCGCGAGGTTCAAGAACTCAAGGCACAGGTGGCGCGGATTCCGGAGATTGTCCAAGAGCAAGTGCAACAACAACTCGGAGCGACGATCACCGCCATTGTGCCTACCTTGATCGAGGGGTTGAGTGCATGGATTGCGGGCGGCCAACAAGGGACGCCCCCGATTCCTAGCTTCACGGCCAGCAACTCGCAGAACGCGATGGCGGGGCCATTGGTGTCTCCGGCGGAGGCGGCATTGGTGTCTCCGACGCCGGCACGGGAGCTTAATGCACCCGGGTGTACGCCGGCCGCCACCTCTGCAGCAAGCGGCCTCTCCGTCAACTGCACGCCCGCCGTTGGCGGTGCCTCGACATTAGCCGAGCTCGACGCCATCATCATGGTAACTAATTAAGCCTCTCTCGGCCAAGGACTTCATCACCTTGCCTTTGACTGGGCATCCCTGACGCCCTACATGTCTTCGCAGGGCGCCGCCGACGTTCCGTGCACTCTCCTGCACTTCGTGAACAACGAGTTGGTCGATGTCGCCAAGGGCAAAATCGTTCAATCGGGCAACCCCTTGTTCCACGGTACCCAGATGCCACCCAACTTGTTTAGGGTTCAACTGGTTCAGGTGCTGCCAAGCTGCGACTAGTTGTTACCTCCGATTCGACCCGTCGGGGCCGACAATGATGACGTGATGATCCTCAGCGCCTGCCTGAGCTGGCCCCTGCTTTGGCAGAAGAGCCAGATTCGTTTGGGGGCGGGGGACACCACCCCAAAGACAACACGCCAGTCGTGCCGGCGCCAAGTCGGCCCCATGGCAAGACCGCCGCAACGGTGCCGGACATCCCTGTGCCACTAGATCCAAACATGCATATGGCACAGGATCAGAACGACGACAACGACGATACATTTGGCAACGTCGATCAGTACTTTGCCGATCATGGGTACGGTGGCGACTTCATGGGGCCTCCTTCTGAAGAACCCAACCCAACAAAAGACGTGCGCGATCTAGCTGGTACTGCGGAGAAGCCAAGTTGCAACAGGCGTCGTCTGCAGTTCAGCTCTCAGGAGACGCCTCCAGCTGCCGACTTCACCGAGCCTCAGATAGGCGAGGTGCGAAATATTATCAGCCCCAACACACTCAAGAAGGTGGTATGTGAGCAGAACTCGGTCCCATTACAAGAGAATAAGAAGGCACGCAAAAGAAAGACTACCAAGGGTGCGGGCCAGCCGGCACTGAGTACGATCTGTGCTCAGGACGGGCCACCTTCACCTGAGGATTTAATGAGGAGGCTGCATGTGGCGGGTAGGCCGATGCTACCGAGAAATATGCTCGATGCTGCAACCGGTGCTATGCAGAGTCTGCATGACAGTGTTCTTTCTTTGGAGAAGCGGCGTCTCAGAGAGAAGGATGTGGCATACCCGGTTTTCGCAGCCAAGGTGCCAGAGGGCAAGGGCTTTGTGGATAACTCCATCGGGGGTATGATCGTCCTGCGGTTTGATGACATCCACGCTATGTTGAACCTTCATCCGCTGCACTACACCTTCGTTCGGCTATTTTCGCTGAGTATGGAGATGCGGATCATTCGCGACAAGACCCCGGACATCGTGATAGTCGACCCCTTCTACATGCGTGCCAAGATCTTGGGCAACGCTGGGGACCGGCAAGTCACGAGTTCTTACCTCGAAGGCATCATTCTGGCAAACCAAGATAAGGATAACTTCCTCGTGCCTTACTTTCCCGAGTAAGTCCTCCCCTCAACCGCCCCGTAACATATGAATTCTTAGATTTCGATCGTTTTTCTTTTAACATTCCGTGTTTTCTGCAGTGACACACATTGCACGCTCATCCTCCTAAGCCCCAAATATTCCATGGCCACGTATTTCGACCCGGACCGTCATTCGAACGTAGACTACACAAATGTCAAGAAGGTTCTTGATTATGTTCTCCCCGGCTACGCCAAATCTGGAGGCACCTTCACCAGGCCTATTCGTAAGTACGGCAAGCATGTGTTCTCCCACAATACGATGTTCTGCTGCGTCAAGCAGCCGCATGGCGGTCAGAAGGGTGCCTACTACGCCATCCATCACATGTGGGCAATCGTACGGGATCATCATCAACTTCTGCTACCGAGTAAACTCAAAGATTGGGTCGCGAGCGTGTCGGCAATCCAGGACGCGGACATCAGACAAGAATTCTTTCGCATCCAGTCGGAGTTTGCGGAAATCATCCATCAAGATGTCCTTCGTACCTCGGGGCAGTTCTACCTCAGAAATCAACCGCCCAACAGTGACATCGACACAATGCTACAAATGCAGGCTGACAACGACCGTTATTTCATGACTCCCACGATAGACGGCGGCTTCATCCATGCTCCGGTCCCTTGAGTCGAGTCGAAAGTAGTGATGCTGTGTCTAGTTCTGAAACATCGATTGGCTCATGTTGTAATTAAACTTTAATGAACTTGTAGTATGTCTCTTTGGTTTCGAGAGTCGTTCAACTTAGATGTAATCGATGCTATTACTGTCTTGCTTTTCTCTTCCGATTGTTCTGTTGCATACTTATATATTGCTTATGTATTGTCTGTGAATTGGTACTAACGTTTCGTTTGGCAAGTGCATAGCGATGCCGTCGTATGTCGTGTACAAGGGTAAGGTTCCCGGAGTCTACGACGACTGGGAGGAGTGTCGGAGACAGGTTCAGCGATTCAGCGGTAACAGTTACAAAGGGTACACCACTAGGGCCGAGGACAAATCTAGATACGCCCGCTATCTAGCGGGAGAGGGGAGGGAGCGTTGGAGGAACCGGATGAACACGAGTTTCATCGTGATGATGCTCATCGTGATGACCGCGGCTCTCTTCTATGTGATGGTAGTTTAGATGATCGATATTGACTTGTAATGTGAAGACAAACTTGCTACTCGCGGTCTCGAGACTTGTAATATAATGTTCTATCTTTATTCGGTCTTTTCAATTCGGAGACTAATATGATGAATTGTATTCAGAGACTAATCTTCTATTGTATTCGATGAATCTGTTGTTGATGTGTGCTGTCTATATTTTGTCCAATTATACATTTTGTAACCTGTGCAAAAAACAGAAAATTAAAAATAAAAAAACCTAATATTCATACTAATGGCGCATCACATCACAGTGTGCCATTAGTATGCCAAAGGATACTAATGGCGCATCATTAAACGGTGCGCCATTAGTATGCCGAAGTTACTAATGGCGCATCCTGTTGTTGTGCGCCATTAGTATGCCAAAGCACCTGTGTATACATGGCCCCTGGGAGGCATACTAATGGCGCACTGTTGTATATACTAATGGCGCATCTGAGGTCCGCCATTAGTATACCAGATACTAATAGCGCACCAGTGGTGCGCCATTAGTAAAATATACTAATGGCGTGGCACTAATGGCGCATCACTGATGCGCCATTAATGGCCAAATTAGGTGCGCCGTTAGTAGGCCTTTTCTTAGTAGTGTGGTGCACTACTTCCCTGGTGCGCCATTAGTGTCAATCCTATCTATAGCCCTTTTCCTAGTAGTGTGTATCCAATGATGTGCATTTGGTGTTCTAGATGTACCTACTTTTGTCCATAAATATGGTTAAAGTTTGTAATGTTTGACTTTTGAAAAAAATTATAGGCACTACATTGTGGAACGGAGGGAGTAACTTTTATGTATTATTATAAGTGATTTGTTCCTTTTTGCAAGGTGCAACCTGTAATGCATTTTCTATTCCATCAGGCTGTATCTCCTCATGTCTTCTTTCATGTACTATAAATACTTGAACAGATGGGTTTAGTCCCTTCATTCGGGCAACGTTTTCTCTGGGTACCACCGGCTTACCACCGGGTTGAAAGAAATCCCTTACTATTAGGACATAGTGTTCGGTACGACTTAAGCGTGTATGTCTATGTCGCATCTCGATGTGAGATACTGTCTCACATCTAACTCTCTCACCTTTGATTTTTTTAAAAGTCTTCCATGGATTTGTTTTGTCCCTAAGTGTGAGGGAGTTAGATGTGAGATATTATCTCACATCTAGATATGAAATAGCAAACCTATAAATATAAACATATGTGCTACACTATTTTTGGACCAAATGTAATTGGTGATCCTCATTATCAATACAATCAGTTTAAATATAAATTTTTGTTGGTGCAATACATGCCTAGCGTCCTCTATACATGTGCCTCTTATAAATGCTCATGTACACAACGGACTGAACAAGCCAGCTGAATGGGCAGCTGCAAACCAGGCACCGCACCATCACGTCTCAGGAGGCGCCACCCGGTGGCGCCCCAGCCACTAGTTTGGATCTAAGGTTGGAGCTACTCTAAAAAGTTAAATTCGGATGTAACTTTTCGAGTAGATGATTTTTCATATAAAAAACTTTTTAATCCGAGGTCGTATGCAAAAGTTATGCCCATTTTACAAATTCCAGAGAGATTTTGCAAATAAAGTCGAAATTCATATTTGTAAATTTTCCCAACTAGTAGACCACATATCATATGGGAAACTTATTTTCTTTTAATTTTTTGACATTTCCATCATTTTCTTTTATTTTTTTAAACTGAAAAGGCGGTCCACAGGGGGGGGGCATTCGGTGGAAGCTTTGGGCTAAGTTAGTAATGGCGCACCATGGGAGTGGTGCGCCATTACTAGTAAACTAGTAATGGCGCACCACACCCATGGCGCGCCATTACTAGTTTTGAAAAAAAATTGAGTTTTTTTTGAAAAAAACTTACTAATGGCGCACCAGTGGACAGTGCGCCATTACTAGTGAAAACTACTAATGGCGACTGTCCACTTGTGCGCCATTACTAGTTAAAACTACTAAGTGCTTAGCTTTGGGTTCAATCTTGCGGTGTCCTTTCCCAGTGACAGCAGGGGCAACAAGGCACATATTGTATTGTTGCCATCGAGGATAAAAAGACGGGGTTTATATCATATTGCATGAGTTTATCCCTCTATATCATGTCATCTTTCTTAATGCGTTACTCTGTTCTTATGAACTTAATACTCTAGATGCAGGCAGGAGTCGGTCGATGTGTGGAGTAATAGTAGTAGATGCAGGCAGGAGTCGATCTACTTGTCACGGACATGATGCCTATATACATGATAATGCCTAGATAATCTCATAACTATGCGCTTTTCTATCAATTACTCGACAGTAATTTGTTCACCCACCGTAATACTATGCTATCTTGAGAGAAGGCACTAGTGAAACCTATGGCCCCTGGGTCTATCTTTTATCATATAAGTTTTCCATCTACTTTTATTTGCATCTTTACTTTTCCAATCTATATCATAAAAATACCAAAAATATTTATCTTATCATATTATCTCTATCAGATCTCACTTTCGCAAGTGGCCGTGAAGGGATTGACAACCCCTTTATTGTGTTGGTTGCGAGGTTCTTGTTTGCTTGTGTAGGTCCGTGGGACTTTTGAGGAGCCTCCTACTGGATTGATACCTTGGTTCTCAAAAACTGATGGAAATACTTATGCTACTTTGCTACATCACCCTTTCTTCTTCAAGGAAAACCAACACAAGCTCAAGACGTAGCAAGAAGGATTTCTGGCACCGTTGCCGGGGAGTCTTCGCTCAAGTCAAGACGTAACAAGTACCCATCACAAACTCATCTCCCTCGCATTACATTATTTGCCATTTGCCTCTCGTTTTCCTCTCCCCCACTTCACCCTTGCCGTTTTATTCGCCCTCCCTTTCCCAATCTCCTCTCTCTTTCGCTTGCCTTCTTGTGTGCTCTTCGCTATGGCTAGTCCTCCTATTATAGTTAATACTCCCAATCATGAAGTTCTCAATTTTAAACAAAGGGAGGGAGAAAACTTAAAAGATGCTTGGCATACAATTTGTAATGCTCAAAATAGATCTACTAGGAAGCAATCTACTTCCGTCCTCGTTCGCAATTTTTATGTAGGCATTACTCCTTGGAATATATATATTCTTGATGCCATTACCGGAGGGAATTTCTTGGGTAGCCACACTTTTGATGCCTATAATTCTATGTTAGATTTTTTTGGTCCACCACCTCTCTTGTTTAATGGAACTATCTTAACTCTAGAACATGTGATACAAAGGCTGGAAATTATTGAAAATAAAGTTGCCACTATTGAGTTAATTGAAAATTTGGATAAAAAGATCCACAATCAAATAACCCAATTTGGATCTAAGGTTGGAGCTACTGTGAAAAGTTAAATTCGGATGTAACTTTTCGAGTAGATGATTCTTCATATAAAAAACTTTTTAATCCAAAGTCGTATGCAAAAGTTATGCCCATTTTACAAATTCCAGAGAGATTTTGCAAATAAAGTCGAAATTCATATTTGTAAATTTTTCCAACAAGTAGACCACATATCACATGGGAAACTTATTTTCTTTTGTTTTTTTGACATTTCCATCATTATCTTTTATTTTTTTAAATTGAAAAGGCGGTCCACTTGGGGGTTCATTCGGTGGAAGTTTTGGGCCAAGTTAGTAATGGTGCACCGTGGGAGTGGTGCGCCGTTACTAGTCTAGTTAAACTAGTAATGGCGCACCACACCCACGGTGCACCATTACTAGTTTTGAATTTTTTTTGAAAAAAAAATGATTTTTTTGAAAAACACTTAGTAATGGCGCACCAGTGGAGAGTGCGCCATTACTAGTTAAAACTACTAATGGCGCACTGTCCACTAGTGCGCCATTACTAATGGCGCACTGTCCACTGGTGCGCCATTACTAGTTAAAACTACCAAATGCTTAACTTTGGGTTCAATCTTGCGGTGTCCTTTCCCTGTGACAGTAGGGGCAGCAAGGCATGTATTGTATTGTTTCCATCGAGGATAAAAAGATGGGGTTTATATCATATTGCATGAGTTTATCCCTCTACATCATGTCATCTTTCTTAATGCGTTACTCTGTTCTTATGAGCTTTATACTCTAGATGCAGGCAGGAGTCGGTCGATGTGTGGAGTAATAGTAGTAGATGCAGGCAGGAGTCGATCTACTTGTCACGGACATGATGCCTATATACATGATAATTCCTAGATAATCTCATAACTATGCGCTTTTCTATCAATTTCTCGATAGTAATTTGTTCACCCACCGTAATACTTATGCTATCTTGAGAGAAACCACTAGTGAAACCTATGGCCCCCGGGTCTATCTTTTATCATATAAGTTTTCCGTCTACTTTTATTTGCATCTTTACTTTTTCCAATCTATATCATAAAAATACCAAAAATATTTATCTTATCAAATTATCTCTATCAGATCTCACTTTCCCAAGTGGCCGTGAAGGGATTGACAACCCCTTTATTGTGTTGGTTGCGAGGTTCTTGTTTGCTCGTGTAGGTGCGTGGGACTTTTGAGGAGCCTCCTACTGGATTGATACCTTGGTTCTCAAAAATTGATGGAAATACTTATGCTACTTTGCTACATCACCCTTTCTTCTTCAAGGAAAACCAACACAAGCTCAGGACGTAGCAAGAAGGATTTCTGGCACCGTTGCCGGGGAGGTCTTCGCTCAAGTCAAGACGTACCAAGTACCCATCACAAACTCATCTCCCTTGCATTACATTATTTAACATTTGCCTCTCGTTTTCCTCTCACCCACTTCACCCTTGCCATTTTATTCGCACTCTCTTTCCCAATCTCCTCTCTCTTTCGCTTGCCTTCTTGTGTGCTCTTCGCTATGGCTAGTCCTCCTATTATTGTTAATACTCCCGATCATGAAGTTCTCAATTTTAAACAAAGGGAGGGAGAAAACTTAAAAGATGCTTGGCATAGAATTTGCAATGCTCAAAATAGATCTACTAGGAAGCAATCTACTTCCGTCCTCCTTCGCAATTTTTATGTAGGCATTACTCCTTGGAATATATATATTCTTGATGCCATTACCGGAGGGAATTTCTTGGGTAGCCACACTTTTGATGCCTATAATTCTATGTTAGATTTGTTTGGTCCACCACCTCTCTTGGTTAATGGAACTATCTTAACTCTAGAACATGTGATGCAAAGGCTTGGAATTATTGAAAATAAAGTTGCCACTATTGAGTTAATTGAAAATTTGGATAAAAAGATCCACAATCAAATAGCCCAATTTGGATCTAAGGTTGGAGCTACTGTGAAAAGTTAAATTCGGATGTAACTTTTCGAGTAGATGATTCTTCATATAAAAAACTTTTTAATCCAAAGTCGTATGCAAAAGTTATGCCCATTGTACAAATTCCAGAGAGATTTTGCAAATAAAGTCGAAATTCATATTTGTAAATTTTTCCAACAAGTAGACCACATATCACATGGGAAACTTATTTTCTTTTGTTTTTTTGACATTTCCATCATTATCTTTTATTTTTTTAAATTGAAAAGGCGATCCACTTGGGGGTTCATTCGGTGGAAGTTTTGGGCCAAGTTAGTAATGGTGCACCGTGGGAGTGGTGCGCCATTAGTAGTCTAGTTAAACTAGTAATGGCGCACCGCACCCACGGTGCACCATTACTAGTTTTGAATTTTTTTTGAAAAAAAATGATTTTTTTGAAAAACACTTAGTAATGGCGCACCAGTGGAGAGTGCGCCATTACTAGTTAAAACTACTAATGGCGCACTGTCCACTGGTGCGCCATTACTAATGGCGCACTGTCCACTGGTGCGCCATTACTAGTTAAAACTACTAAATGCTTAACTTTGGGTTCAATCTTGCGGTGTCCTTTCCCTGTGACAGCAGGGGCAGCAAGGCATGTATTGTATTGTTTCCATCGAGGATAAAAAGATGGGGTTTATATCATATTGCATGAGTTTATCCCTCTACATCATGTCATCTTTCTTAATGCGTTACTCTGTTCTTATGAGCTTTATACTCTAGATGCAGGCAGGAGTCGGTCGATGTGTGGAGTAATAGTAGTAGATGCAGGCAGGAGTCGATCTACTTGTCACGGACATGATGCCTATATACATGATAATTCCTAGATAATCTCATAACTATGCGCTTTTCTATCAATTGCTCGACAGTAATTTGTTCACCCACCGTAATACTTATGCTATCTTGAGAGAAACCACTAGTGAAACCTATGGCCCCCGGGTCTATCTTTTATCATATAAGTTTTCCGTCTACTTTTATTTGCATCTTTACTTTTCCAATCTATATCATAAAAATACCAAAAATATTTATCTTATCAAATTATCTCTATCAGATCTCACTTTCCCAAGTGGCCGTGAAGGGATTGACAACCCCTTTATTGTGTTGGTTGCGAGGTTCTTGTTTGCTCGTGTAGGTGCGTGGGACTTTTGAGGAGCCTCCTACTAGATTGATACCTTGGTTCTCAAAAATTGATGGAAATACTTATGCTACTTTGCTACATCACCCTTTCTTCTTCAAGGAAAACCAACACAAGCTCAGGACGTAGCAAGAAGGATTTCTGGCACCGTTGCCGGGGAGGTCTTCGCTCAAGTCAAGACGTACCAAGTACCCATCACAAACTCATCTCCCTTGCATTACATTATTTGCCATTTGCCTCTCGTTTTCCTCTCACCCACTTCACCCTTGCCATTTTATTCGCACTCTCTTTCCCAATCTCCTCTCTCTTTCGCTTGCCTTCTTGTGTGCTCTTCGCTATGGCTAGTCCTCATATTATTGTTAATACTCCCGATCATGAAGTTCTCAATTTTAAACAAAGGGAGGGAGAAAACTTAAAACATGCTTGGCATAGAATTTGCAATGCTCAAAATAGACCTACTAGCAATCAATCTACTTCCGTCCTCCTTCGCAATTTTTATTTAGGTATTACTCCTTGAAATATATGTATTCTTGATGCCATTACCGGAGGGAATTTCTTGGGTAGCCACACTTTTGATGACTATAATGCTATGTTAGATTTGTTTGGGCCACCACCTCTCTTTGTTAATGGAACTATCTTAACTCTAGAACATGTGATGCAAAGGCTTGAAATTATTGAAAATAAAGTTGCCACTGTTGAGTTAATTGAAAATTTGGATAAAAAGATCCACAATCAAATAACCCAATTTGGATCTAAGGTTGGAGCTACTCTGAAAAGGTATATTCGGATGTAACTTTTCGAGTAGATGATCTTGCATATAAAAAACTTTTTAATCTGAGGTCGTATGCAAAAGTTATGCCCATTTTACAAATTCCAGAGAGATTTTGCAAATAAAGTCGAAATTCATATTTGTAAATTTTCCCAACAAGTAGACCACATATCACATGGGAAACTTATCTTATTTTATTTTTTGGACATTTCCAGCATTTTCTTTTACTTTTTTTTAAACTGAAAAGGCGGTCCACAGGGGGGGGGGGTGCATTCGGTGGAAGTTTTGGGCTAAGTTAGTAATGGCGCACTGTGGGAGTGGTGCGCCATTACTGGTAAACTATAAATGGCACACCACACCCATGGCGCACCATTACTAGTATTGAAAAAAATTGAGTTTTTTTGAAAAAAACTTAGTAATGGCGCACCAGTGGACAATGCGCCATTACTAGTTAAAACTACTAATGGCGCACTATCCACTGGTGCGCCATTACTATTTAAAACTACTAAGTGCTTAGCTTTGGGTTCAATCTTGCGGTGTCCTTTCCAAGTGACAGCAGGGGCAGCAAGGCACGTATTGTATTGTTGCCATCGAGGATAAAAAGATGCGGTTTATATCATATTGCATGAGTTTATCCCTCTACATCATGTCATCTTTCTTAATGCGTTACTCTGCTCTTATGAACTTAATACTCTAGATGCAGGCAGGAGTCGGTCGATGTGTGGAGTAATAGTAGTAGATGCAGGCAGGAGTCGATCTACTTGTCACGGACATGATGCCTATATACATGATAATGCCTAGATAATCTCATAACTATGCGCTTTTCTGTCAATTGCCCGATAGTAATTTGTTCACCCACCGTAATACTTATGCTATCTTGAGAGTAGCCACTAGTGAAACCTATGGCCCCCGGGTCTATCTTTTATCATATAAGTTTTCCGTCTACTTTTATTTGCAGCTTTACTTTTCCAATCTATATCATAAAAATACCAAAAATATTTATCTTATCATATTATCTCTATCAGATCTCACTTTCGCAAGTGGTCGTGAAGGGATTGTGTTGGTTGCGAGGTTCTTGTTTGTTTATGTAGGTGCGTGGGTGTCGGTGTAAAAACTGGCAGATCTCGGGTAGGGGGTCCCGAACTGTGCATCTAGGCTGGATGGTAACAGGAGGCAAGGGACACAAAGTTTTACCCAGGTTCGGGCCCTCTTGATGGAGGTAAAACCCTACGTCCTGCTTGATTAATATTGATGATATGGGTAGTATAAGAGTAGATCTACCATGAGATCAGAGAGGCTAAACCCTAGAAGCTAGCCTATGGTATGATTGTATGTTATGATTGTTATCCTATGGACTAAAACCCTCCGGTTTATATAGACACTAGAGAGGGTTAGGGTTACACAAGGTCGGTTACAAAGGAGGAGATATCCATATTCGTATTGCCTAGCTTGCCTTCCACGCCAAGTGGAGTCCCATCCGGACACGAGACGAAGTCTTCAATCTTGTATCTTCATAGTCTAACAGTTTGGCCAAAGGATATAGTCCGGCTGTCCAGAGACCCACTAATCCAGGACTCCCTCAGTAGCCCCTGAACCAGGCTTCAATGACGATGAGTCCAGCGTGCAGTATTGTCTTCGGCATTGCAAGGCAGTTTCCTTCTCCGAATACACCACAAAAAAATTTGAATACGAGGATAGTGTCCGACCCTGCAAAATAAGTTCCACATTCCACCGTAGAGAGAATAATATTTTCACAGATCTAATTTGCTGACTTGTTTTGGTAGCACGATGTTATGTCATGGCCCGGTGATTATTCGAACCGTTTCCTTTAACCAGACCCACACATAACGCGAGGCAGTTTATCGACATGTCTTGTCAAAGCAGAGATCGTGTCCCCTTATTACGGGATTCTCATCAATACGGGTGTGGGTAACCCAACCGCGCCATCAATTGCGACGCTTGGGGGACAAGCGAGTTTTATCAGGCAAGTGGGGACGCTTATTTTCATCCGCCCATATAATGGGATAAAGATCCACTTTTCTATCCACGCCTTCTTCCTCCTTTGCTCATCCGCTTCCGCATACTCGAGCTCCAGCGCCCAAGTCCTCACTTCCACCTCAACCTTCTCCAATCATGTCTGGAGCGGGAGGCAAGTGGATGGTCTCCTCCATCATGGAGGGAGACGTCAATAATTTGAGGAGAGCTGGATACCTGCCCGACGACATCGCGCACCATCTCCCCGACGAGGGGCAACTCATCCCCACCCCCAGGCCCCATGAGAGGGTGGTATTCCTCCCCCCTTTCCTCCGCGGACTGGGATTTCCTCTCCACCCATTTGTCCGGGGGCTCATGTTCTACTACGGCCTGGACTTCCATGATCTGGCCCCGAACTTCATCCTCAACATCTCGGTGTTTATTGTCGAGTGCGAGACCATCCTCCGCATCAAGCCCCACTTCGGCTATGGCTGAAGACCTTCAATGTCAAGCCAAATGTAGTGGACGACCGCCAGGCGGAGTGCGGAGGCGCCATGGTAGGCAAGATCCCCAACGCTACATGGCTTGAGGGCTCCTTTGTGGAGTCAATAAAGGGGTGGCAGTCGGGGTGGTTCTACATCACCGAGCCGCACGACCCTACTTGGGTAGCGGCCCCAAGTTCCGATCTGGCTTCCCCACATGGCTCACCTCCTGGAAAGAGAAGGGCCTGCCCTGGGGCGATTCGAAAGAGCTAACCGGACTCCAGACATGTATTCAAAACATGATGGACAAGAAGCTCAAGCTCGTCAACATAGTCCAGGTCATGCTCATCCGCTGGATACTCCCGTGCCAACAACATGAGTTCACCTTGTGGGAGTTCAACCCGGCACAGCACCGAACTCTGAACAGGTTCTTCGATACGACCCACAAAGAGCGCCGGGGTCCCTTCCCCCCATTACTGAGGATCGCGGATTAAGGGTGAAGCGCCAAGCCAGTTCGGTAAGCTGTTTTACCCTTCACATGATACTTGTTTTTTACACAGATTGACTCTATGCGGGATCTAAACTCCCGTGCCTTTGACAAAACTGGCAGAAAATGGCCAGACAGATCGACTGTCCGGCTCCTTTGCCCGAAGGCCCAGCAAGCGCCCTTCTGGCGAAGATGCGGACTCTGGCTCCTTACACGGTGCCGGAGAAGACCAAGAAGGCCAAGGGAACCCGAAAGAGTTCCCGTCGCCAGGCGTCGCCGGACTTACCATCCGAAGACTCCACGGTGCAATCCTCCCCTGAAGATGGGGATGCCAGAGAGGATGCTCCTCCTCCAATCGGGGGAGACAAGAAGAGGAAGGCTGCCTCGACCGAGGAGGCCGGAGGGCCCAAGAAAGGGAGGGTCCTCCCTTCTACCACCATCGTCGATAGTGAAGACGAGTGGTTTCGCAGGGCCAAGCCCCTGGGAAAGTCGTAAGTGTTCGGATACCAGAGTAAGTCATAATATTCCTTCTCTGCACTGCTTTCCCTAACGTCGAACATGATTATGTAGGCCACCACGAGCCAATCTCGATGTGTCATCGGATGGCTCCCTGGGGTCGTCGGACATGGATAGCGATCCAGTCCCGACCGCCTCCTCCAGTCGTCCTACTGAAGACACCGAGGTGCTGTCCCAAGAAGCACCGGGTCGAGGGGAGACAGTCCTGGAGGCGCCCCAAGGCGGCCTCCCGGACTCTGGGAGCAGAGGGGACAAAGCCCCGGAGGGCTTTGAGTTCGGCCCTCAGCCGGACACCGTGCCGGAACCTCAAGTGGTTCCGGACATGAGCAGGCGGTCCCCTTCTAAGAGGGGCGAAACGCCTGTACCGGCGACCTCTGTCCATCCAGAGGCGCCGGACAACCTGTTGGAAGCGATCCGCAGTGCTTCCATTGACGTGGAGCACCGTACTATCATGAGTGTGGTGATCCAGAAGGCTCAGTCCACCAAGAGCGGATTGACTGAAGCCTGTGCTGGCCTTTTAATAGGCTTTGAGGTAAGTGGTTTAAAATGTAGTAGAAATATTACCACATAGACAGTAGCCCCTGATGCTTTGTTCGGTGTTCACAAAGAAAAGCCGAACAGAGGATCAAATAATATCGCAGGAGTCTAATATAAGTATGTCGATATGCGTATGCAGGCTTCGCTGCTGACGTCCTCCGCACTAACGGCGGAGGTTGCCGTACTGAAGCAGGGCCTTGAGTGGTCCCAGAAAGAGCTCGGCCTTGTCAAAAGGCAGCTCGAGGAGAACAGAGGTAAGAAATACCCCGTCTATAGAGATATGTATATATGAAAAGGACGTGATTACAAAATGAGGTGGCGACCCTGAAGCAAGCGCTAACCGAGGCCGAAGAGAAAATGGCCAACGAGCGCATAGAGCGGGAGAGGCATGAGGCTCGGGTGGGCGAGGTGCAGCAAGAGCTACAAGCTCTCGTGACGAAGCACAAGGCGTTGGAGCTTGACTTCAAGACGTGGGAGTATGAGCTTGCCGCGGCCCTTGAGAGTGTAAACTCTGCCAAGGCCAAAGCCCAAAAGGCCCTCCAAGAGATCGACGCGATGAAGAAGATAGCGGCGGGTAAGGCTATTTATATGCAAAGCAAGCATGTAGAAGTAAATTACCGATTACTTACCCGGATCCGGAGCTCCTCAGGAGCATTCGCAGATCGGCCCCGCAGTGTGTCCGATGCCGCACATTTCTACCAGGCCGAGGGCGGAAGCTCAACGGAGAAGCTGTTCTGGTCTCAGTACGCTGAGGCCGAACATCCGGTGCCAACGAGCGACCAGCTGAAGCAGATGGTAGAGCTACATAAGGCGGCCGATGAGGCCATGAAGGGCCTCATAGTCTGGTTGTGGCCTGGCGACGCCCTTCCGAACAGCTTCTTCGGCCTGGTGGGGCGGCTAGTGGATAACTGTCCACAGCTAGAGGCCGTGTAAAAACGCAATGGGTCAAGCTAGATGCCGTGAAGCTGATCAAGGAGGGGACGCCGGAGGGCAAGGAGCACCGTCACCCCAAGACGTACTACGAGGGTGTTCTGCCGGGTGCCCATCTCATCGCGGATGAGTGCTCGAAAAATGAAATATTTGAACGAGACTTGCTCGTTTTATCCTGTATGCATGAAAAACTTGTTTCCTATGCGCTATGCAACGCTTGTTGGAGTTTAAAATATTACCTTCTGTTTGACTCTTTATCCAATCTGAGAGATGGCTAGTCCTCGGCTTCTGCCCCCATGCACGAGTGCTGGGGTGTTCGGGATAAACCTGAGCACTCTTGTTCCCATGTTTGGGTCCTTCGAGGGAGGTGCTCAGCACAACGAACAAGGCAACCGGACTAATAATGCTTTATCGCTCTCATTTAGCCATAGAATTCTATAATTTTAAACTTCGGCGAAGCCCCTGGTATTCGGAAGACCGAATACGGGGCGCGATACACGCCTGTAAGCCGGACAGAGCTGGCCCTTCGCCCTAAGTGGCATGAGTCATTAGGGACTCGAAAAACCTCGCCGAACAGCGACCAGTCTCTCGCCTTATCATGACAGTCAGTTTTAGCTTTCTCTACTGAGGTGCTTAGCTCGGCAGAACCGGGGCACAATCACAGTAGTTCTCCTAGCGCTACCTTAGCCGATAGAGCGGAACGTAAGGTACCAAAACATAGGAGCCGAGCAAACCCAACATTTGACCAAAGACATGATTCGGAGCCGATGCATATAATGCTATAAGTTCGGGGTGCCGCACTTGTGGAAGTGTTCGGACTTTTCACACAACATTGTGGGTACGCAAGCCCCTGGTGTATTGGCCGCACCAGAGTGTACGGTTGTAAGGCGTCATTAATGAACACACACACACACATATATATATATAACAAGAATACAATAATAGTCATAATGCATGGTTTATTGAAAAATTGCATTAAAGCGGAATGATACAAATAGTGCGAGAAGCAAAAGAGCAGGACTATGTCCCTTCCAAGGGCGAGCTGAGGAATGATATGGGGTCTGTAATCAACCTGAGAATTCCGCTGTATAACGTGGCTGTCTGCCTCCTTGGTTGTTGTATCATGTGTTCGGCAATAGAGCTGCCAAACAGTGCTTCCAGAGATTAAAGTCCTGAAAGAGAAAGAAAAATAACCAGACGGGAAGCCCCTAGTGCGGTTTAGGCCGCGTTTTGGAGCGTGCCGCAGTTGTGCCCCCTCCCCACCTATGCCCATGGTATTTCTAATGCGTAATTATGTACGCGCGGCACAAATATCGCCGTTGGGCTGGGATTGGGGTGGTGGCCGCATTGCTATGCGAGCTCAGATCGCGCTAGGTGGTCTAATTTCCGATTACTCCGAGCGCGCTTGGAGGTGTCCGGGTTTTGAAACGCCGAACTGGTAGATTGCTTTGAGAGGCTGCTTTGCGCTTCCGCCGCGAGGCCCGCGGTGTGCTCCTCTGTTCGGAGAGATCGTTCTGTATTTCCATTGACAGTAATAACTCCGCGGGGTCCTGGCATCTTGAGCTTGAGGTATGCTTAATGCGGGACCGCATTGAACCTAGCAAATGGGCCTCTACGCTTGGAATCCGAAGACCACTTCCAGTGTAATTGAGCCTGTGCAATGGGCCTCTACGCTTGGAATGACGCCTTTAAAGGTCGTTTTTGTGGGTTTGATCCTTGAGGGGTCTATACCCATTTTGTGCACTGTGTCCTGGTAAAGCAGGTTCAGGCTGTTGCCGCCATCCATGAGGACTCGAGTGAGGTGAAATCCGTCGATGATTGGGTCGAGGACCAGTGCGGCGAATCCGCCGTGTCGGGTACTAGTGGGGTGGTCCCTGCGATCGAAGGTGATCGGACAAGAGGACCAAAGGTTGAACTTTGGGGCAACTGGCTCCAACGCATATACTTCCCTGAGCGCACGCTTCCGCTCCCTCTTGGGGGTGTGGGTTGCGTATATCATGTTCACCGTCCGCACTTGTGGGGGGAACCTCTTCTGTCCTCCAGTGTGCGGCTGCCGAGGCTCCTCCTTGTCATCGCTATGCGGCCCCTTATCCTTGTTTTCGGCAATTAACTTGCCGGCCTGCTTGAACACCCAACAATCCCTGTTTGTGTGATTGGCTGGCTTATCTGGTGTTGGGGATATCACTACTGGGCGTAAACCGGCCTATCTGGGCCGGGTTAACTTCGTCAGTAGTTAAGTATGTTAAAGCCCAAGAAGGCAGATGAGGGCTCAAGGCCCATATTCGGTTCAAGGCCTGTAGCCGTAAACTGGCGTTGGTATTTAACTTGTACTGTAAGTTAGGAATAAGTAGAGACCAAACCGGACACATCTATGAGCTGGTATTGGGATTCTGTGAACCGACGGGCGTCACCCGTTTATATAAGGGGAAGACCCGGTGGCGGTTCAAGGACAACAGACAACAACTCGAGACATAGGTGAAGCTTGTTTGCTCCCTAGTCATCGAAACCCCATCAATTCCATCAAAACTAGACGTAGGCTTTTACCTTCATCGAAGGGGCCGAACTAGTATAAACTCTCTTGCGTCCCTGTGTCCGCTTTAACCCCTTCAAGCTAACCAGTCGCGATGGCTCCACGACTAAGTCCTTTCATGAGGACATCTGCCGTGACAAAACCACGACAGTTGGCGCCCACCATGGGGCTATCGCATGATGGTTTCAAGTTCTTGGAGGGCCGCTTTGAAGGACTCAAGGGCTACGCTGTGGGCCGGATGACTAAGAGTCGTCGCGGCAAGCTCTACATCGATGATGCAGGCTAGGGCCCCGAGGCCGGTTCAGTTGAGTATGGGTACCGGGTCCCCTTTGGTGGAATACACATTTTCATCGGCAGGATCGGTGAACCGGGCCCTGAGCCGGACATCTGTACCGACCTCATCGAAATGGCTCAGCGTGCATGATCCGCCCGGATTAAACCGGCCGTGAAGTGTGCCTTCATGGGAGTCATCCATGGAGGAAGTTATGAGGATGGATCAGAATCTCGCGGCAAGACTGTCGTTTATTCCGACGACGAGTCATCAACCAGAGAAACCGAATCTCTATATCAGCTACAAGATGGCCGGATTGGGGGCTGTTCCGATGGCGACAGTATTCCGGACCCCTCTGATCAACCCAACCGACTTGGAATATTCATGGACGGCACACAAGCAATGCTTCATTCTTCGACCGCTGCGCCAATAACCTCCGGTTCAGTAGCGGCGACAGCTGCCGGGGCAGGAAGCTCTGCACGTCCGCCGGCTCAAGTTCTATCAGATCTATTTGATGCATTGGCTGTGCTTATGGCACAAGCTAATCCGGCGGATCAGGAGGTCCAGAACGCGGAGATTGCAGAGGTGAAGGAACAGATCACCCAGGCCAAGGCGGACCTGGCAGCTGAGAATGCCAGGATGACCACAGAGCGGGCCGCTTTAGACGCACAAGCCTACAGGCTCATGTTGGACCAGAACGCGTCGCATGAAGTCGTGAAGAGGAAGTACCGATCCCGTTTGCCTTCGGTTTTCGAGGCCAGAGACCTTTTCAACACCCCAGGAGCAGGAACCAGTAATCCGCTGGAGGGGAACCGGGCGGAAGCTCCTGGGACCGGTGCGCCGGTTCAGCCCCGTCTGATGGATCTGCCTCGACAAAACACTGTTATACCTCAGGCTGTTTCAACACCTCCGGGTCACTACTCCAACCCAATGGACAATCTTGTTGCCGCTACTGCACGGCTGGAGGCCATTCCAATTGAAGGTGACTCACCGCAGGCGATAGAGACGCGACGGGTCAAGGAGCTTCTTAGGACAGCTTTGGACCAACAGGAAGCATACTCGTACAGCCGCGACCGGATCCACTCGACCCCTCGCCCAAGACGGAGCTATAGCAGGCGTATGGATGAACCAGTAGTGTCAAGCAATGAACGACGTGGAGCACCCCGCGGCAACAACCTGGCGGGTGGTGCTGATAACGCTCAGGAGGTGGTGGACCGGGCATGAGCACGCAGGGAGGCCGAGTTAGCCGCACAGTATCAGGCTCGGCAGCTTATGCCGGTTCGTCCAACTATCTCGGTCGAACCCAGTGTTACTTCTAGTTCTTTGGGGGTGCCTTGCCTTGTCCCTGCTTTACGCAATGTGCGCCTGCCCAAGGATTTCAAGGGCCTGCGCAAGGTACCAAATTACACGGCGGATCAACCCCCAGAGACGTGGGTGGAGAGCTATGAGATGGCCATGGAGATGCTTGATGTGGATGATGCGGCATGTGCGAAGTACTTCACCATGATGCTTGAAGGAACGGCCCGCACTTGGTTAGAAAGCTTACCGGCCAACTCTATCAATTCATGGGCCCAATTACGAGCCCGGTTTATCAGTAATTTCAAGGATACATGTAAGCAGCCTATGTCGATAGTGGACTTAGCTTCTTGTGTCCAGGAGGAAGGAGAATCAACGACTCATAGGGTGCGCCGGGTCTCACAAGTGTTGCACTCATCAGACCGCATCAACGCTAACACCGCAGTCTTAACCCTAGAAGGCAACTGCCGGTTTGGGCCCCTAAAGCTGAAGTTGGGACGGATGAAGCGCCATTGCACTGACATGGGGACCCTCATGGCTGCTTTGGTAAAGTATGCTGATTCTGATAGTACCAAGGATCCCGAATCTGATGATGACAAGGCAGGGAAGGGAAAGAGGAACAACAACTCCAAAGGTTAGCAGCATCACTTGGCAGGCAATGGTGGCGGAGGCAAGCGTAAAGCGGATGGTAACATGGACTTTGTGGCTAATACCAACGCATAGGACAAGGGCCAGCGACGCAAGGGTAAAACGCCAAATCGCAGTGGGGGGCCCAACCCTAACCCGGACCGCCTAAATTATCTACTGAGCCAGCCCTGTCCGAGACATGGGACGAAGGAGGTGCCAGCAAACCACCTTTGGAAGGAGTGCTTCATTATGCAGGAGTTCAAGAATTCTAATGATTTCCGGTATGATCACGGCTCCGGCGGTGGCTCAGGATCCGGGCCGGGTTACGGTGGAGGAAATTCCGGTTCAGGATTTAATGGTAATCCGGGCGGACATAATAATCAAAATAATCAGAACAACCAGGGTGGTTACAACCAACAGCAGCAACAGTCAGGTTATCAGAGCAACCCAAAGCAGTTGAATAGTGGGCAGTACCATGTCTTCACCACTAGCTTGGACAAGCGAGACCGGAAGGTTCAGAGGCAGGCAGTCAACTCTGTTGAACCGGCCATGCCCCGTTATTTACGCTGGTCTGAACAGCCAATCATATGGAGCAGAGAGGATCACCCTCCCCAGGTTGATAATCCGGGTCATTTGGCTCTGGTGGTGGCACCTCAGGTGGGAGGTTACAAGTTCACCAAAGTGCTCATGGATGGAGGGAGCAGCATTAATATCTTGTACTATGAGAGCTTCCGTCGTATGGGACTCACAGATAAAAATCTCAAACCGTCTAATACGGTATTCCACGGTGTGGTACCTGGCAAGTCAGCATATCCTGTTGGTAAGATAGCTCTGGAAGTGGCCTTTGGAGATGATCATGATTCCAGGTCGGAAACATTGACGTTTGAAGTGGTGAAAATCCAAAGTCCATATCACGCCCTGTTTGGGCGACCAGCCTACGCCAAGTTTATGGCACGACCCTGTTATGTGTATTTGCAGCTCAAAATGCCGGGTCACAAGGGGACAATAACGGTTCACGGAAGCCGTAAAATCGCTTTGGAGTGCGAGGAAGGAGATGCAGCCTACACAGAGTCGGTTTGTGCCACCGAGGAGCTGAAGTATTATAAGGACAATGTTGATCCGGCGAACATGACTCCATTAAAGAAGCCAACTACGGAGCATGATCCGGCCCTGAAGTTCAAATCGGCAGCAGAAACTAAGCTTGTTGACTTCGTACCTGGCGATTCGTCCAAACAGTTCAACATCAGTGCCAACTTGGATCCGAAATAGGAAAGCGCGCTCATCGAGTTCATCCATGAGAATCGGGACATTTTTGCATGGAAGCCCTCTGACATGGCAGGTGTACCGAGGCAACTCGCTGAGCACACCCTTAATGTGGATCCTAAATACAAACCGGTGAAACAGTTCCTCCGCCGATTTAACGAAGAAAGACGCGAGGCGATTGGAGAAGAGGTAGCCAGGCTCTTAGCAGCTGGCTTTATTGTTGAAGTTTTTCACCCTGAGTGGCTTGCCAATCCGGTGCTGGTCCTTAAGAAAAACGGCACCTGGCGCATGTGTGTGGATTACACAGATCTTAATAAGGCTTGTCCAGCAGATCCTTTTGCCCTCCCCCGTATTGATCAAATTATTGATGCTACGTCGGGTTGTGAGCGTTTAAGTTTTTTGGATGCATATTCTGGCTATCATCAGATCAAAATGGTAGTTAAGAACCAGGAGAAGACGGCATTCATAACTCCCTTTGGAGCCTTCTACTATGTGTCTATGCCCTTTGGGCTCAAGAGTGCCCAGGCAACTTATCAACGGTGTGTACAAAATTGTCTTCACAAGCAGATTGGCTGTAATATACATGCTTACGTGGATGATATCATTGTTAAGTCCAGGGAGAAGGAGACTCTGGTTGACGATTTGAAGGAAACCTTCGATAACCTGAGGACGTACAAGATGATGCTTAATCTTGCCAAGTGTATCTTTGGTGTACCGGCAGGCAAGTTATTGGGTTTTCTGGTGTCCAACAGGGGAATTGAGGCTAATCTAGAGAAGATCACAACCATCACCTCCCTGGCTAAACTGAAGTGTATCAATGATGTTCAACGCCTGGCAGGCCGGATTGCCGTGCTAAGCCGATTTATCAGCCGCCTTGGTGAGAAGGCAATCCCTTTGTATCAGATGTTGAAGAAGACGGATCAGTTCGTCTGGAGTTCCGCTGCTGATGAAGCGTTTGAGGACTTAAAGCGGCAATTGGCCAATCCGCCTGTGCTCGCTGCTCCCATTTACAAGGAGCCGTTACTGCTATATGTTGCTGCTAATGCTCGTGCGGTCAGCGTGGCTATTGTGGTGGAGCGAAAGGAGGCAGGTAAGGAGCATCCGGTTCAACGTCCGGTCTATTATATCCGCGAGGTACTCATTGAGTCCAAGCAAAGGTATCCGCATTGGCAGAAGCTGGTGTACGGAGTTTTTATGGCAAGCCGGAAGCTTAAGCAATACTTCCAAGGGCACCCAATTACAGTGGTCAGTTCTGCTCCTTTGGGGGATATCATCCAGAACCGGGAAGCGACTGGCCGGATTGCCAAGTGGGCTATAGAGCTTGGGCTGCATGGATTGAAGTATGTGCCTCAGACGGCGGTTAAGTCTCAAGCACTTGTTGATTTCATCAATGATTGGACAGAACTGCAAGCACCTAAAGAAAAGCCGGATCACACATATTGGACCATCCATTTCGATGGATCCAGGCAATTGGAAGCCTCGGGGGCTGGAGTCATATTAACTTCCCCACGAGGTGATAAGTTTTGTTACGTTCTCTACTTAATGTTCCCTTGTACAAACAATGCAGCTGAGTATGAAGCCTTGCTCCATGGTCTCCGGATGGCTAAGGAGATGAATCTAAGTCGAGTTAAGTGCTTCGGTGACTCGGACCTCGTGGCTCAACAAGTATCTGGCACTTGGGACACCAAGGACCCACTCATGGCAGCATATCGTCATGAGGCGGATATTGTTGCAGGTCACTTTAAAGGCTATCAGGTGGACCTCGTGGACCGACGGAAGAATGAAGCGGCGGACGCTTTAAGCCGGCTGGGCTCTCAACGCAAACCGGTCCCGCCCAATGTTTTTCTGGATGTGCTGCACAACCCGTCGGTCAAGCTCCCTGGTGAAGCGGACTTGGCTATTCCTGATCCGAAGGCTCAATTGGTGGCAGCTCTTCATGTCATTCCGGATTGGACGCTTCCTTACCTGGCGTACATGAACCGGGGCGAGTTACCAGAGGATGAGACTCTGGCCCGACAGATAATCCGGCGGTCCAAGTCCATGACTATTGTCAATGGCGAGTTGCATCATTGCAGTGTATCAGGGGCGTTTCAACGTTGTGTGTCTCCTGAAGAAGTCTGTGAAATTTTGCGTGAGATCCACGAAGGAGATTGTGTTCACCACGCCGGTTCAAAGTCTTTGGTAGCTAAAGCGTTTCGCCATGGCTTCTATTGGTTAACTACTCATGCTGATGCGGAGGATCTGGTGAGACGATGTGACGGTTGCCAAAAGTTTTCAAGACATGCTCATGTGCCGGCTCAAGAATTGAGAATGATTCCAATTACTTGGCCATTTGCGACTTGGGGGCTGGATATGGTTGGGCCTTTCAAAAGGTCCAAAGATAAGAAGACCCACCTCCTAGTGGCGGTTGAAAAGTTTACAAGGTGGGTGGAAGCAGAACCTATTAGCAAGTGTGATGCGGCCACTGCGGTTCAGTTCATCAAAAAAGTGATTTTCCGGTTTGGCTTTCCACACCGTATCATCACAGATAATGGTACCAATTTTTCCAAGGGTGCCATGAAGGAGTTCTGCAAGCGGGAGCACACCCGGCTTGACATTTCATCAGTGGCACACCCATAGTCCAATGGTCAAGCAGAAAGGGCTAATCAAGAGATCTTGAGAGGCATCAAGCCCCGGCTTATGGTTCCTTTGCAGAGAACGCCGGGTTGTTGGGTAGAAGAGTTACCATCTGTGTTATGGAGCATCAATACTAAACCCAACAGATCAACAGGATACACGCCGTTCTTCATGGTCTACGGAGCGGAGGCAGTTCTCCCAAGTGATATCCGTCATGACTCACCTCGTGTGGTGGCTTATGTTGAAGCGGACAACGAGACAACATGGCAAGATGCTTTGGACCTGTTGGATGAATAACGTGACATAGCAGCCGCCCGCTCGGCGATTTACCAACAGGATCTTCGTCGTTATCACAGTCGCCGAGTCAGAACTAGAGCCTTTTAGGAAGGAGATTTGGTGCTTCGGCTCATCCAAGACCAGACTGATATGCATAAGCTATCCCCACCTTGGGAGGGACCTTTCATGGTCAGCAAGAATCTGCACAACGGGTCATACTATCTGATCGATACTCGAGAGCATAAAGACTCACGTACATCAGAGGAAGAGACCAACAGGCCGTGGAACATAGCTCATCTTCGGCCTTACCATACCTGAGCCATTGGCTCTACTTATGTACATATTACAATGATGTATATATTATGATTAAATATAATAAACCGGAACCTCAGCTAAAGAGGGGTATCTGTTCTTTTACATCATGTGTGGTTACACGGAGTTGTTCTAAAGCGGCCTCCGGTTTACCCCTTGAGTTAGCTTTTCAAAAGCATCATGTTATATCACTTGGGGGCTTGGTCGTGTCCGAACCAATGCAACACCTCTTGATAGGCGAGAGCCACCAGATCACTTGGGGACTTGGTCATGTCTGAACCAGTCACGCCTCTTGATCGGCCTAAGGCCACAGAATCACTTGGGGGCTTGGCCGAACCCGAACTATTGCCACGCCTCTTGATCGGCATAAATGCCATGGTTTCATTTGGGGGCCTGGCTGACTTGAACCATAGCTACACCTATCGGGAGCTAGGTCGTGTCCGACCATGGTAACGCCATCTGATCGGCTCAAATAAGCCTCTTTTTGCAAACAGTTTTATCATTGCCTTTGCTTCACAATTTTCTTTGATAGATATTTCTTTCTTTTTGTTGTGTTTTTTAAACCGAATTTTTTTTAAAACCGGTTCACACTGTCAACTGACGGAACACGGTCCATTTTTAATTCGGAGACTATTTGCTCGGTTTGATTTTTTGTCAACATCCTATTACGGAGTAACACGGTGTTTAATTATAACCCGACACAGTTTACATGATAAACCGGCATTATATATATACAGGAGATGCTATCTCCTCCAACAGTGTGGGTTTATGAAACCTCCGCTTCAAGATTGGCTAAGCCAACTTCATGCCCAACGATGGCAGGTATTATGTATCTCAAAGATTTGATCATATGCTTAAATTTCAGATATTTTGATTTTATATATGCAGACATCATACTCTGCCTGACAGTACAACTACGGTGGCACTTTAAGATTTTTTATGTTGCAAAAAATACTTTGGAAAGTTCATCACCCAAAGGAAGCACAAGTTGCAGTGGTTATGCACGAAGGCATATTAAGATCGAGAGTATCAGCTAGCCTATTACAAGGAAACACGGTGCCCAAAACAAGATCATTGTTTTTTCAAAGGAGAAGCAGTTTAAACCGGCTTCCGGTTCAAACTTGGTCACCAGCCTGGCCTGATGGTTGTGGGTCATCCCGCGCCGCTTCAACTTCAGTTTCTCTACCCAGCGGCTGGAAATCAACAGTTGTCCAGTCAATTCCCATTAATGCTCGAAAGATAGCTTCATCATGGATCAGCAACGACGGTTCAATATCGGGAGCGTAAGTATGCTTACGGATTGGAGGGATAAGATTTTCTGCTTCATGAATTGGTGCAGCTACTCGCTTGTTTTGATTGTCATATTGGGCTTGATAATGAGACAAGTTTGCTTCTTCAGCCAATTGACAAGCTAGTGGACGCACCTGCTGGTTTATTGCTCGCAGATCCGCTTCACTAAACTCTGACCCGTCTTCCTTCAAGCTGGGATAGCCCTGAGCCGCTTCAATAGGATCAAAATCCGGCACCCAAGCTTTTGCCCGGATTAAGGCATTGATCGCACCAGTTCGAGTAGCAGATTTCTTCAGCTCTTCAACCCGGGCAGGAAGCATCGACAGTTTCTGCAGAGTGTCCTGAATCAAAGTGGGCGCCAGCTTGTTGTGGGATGCAGTATAGATGATCCGCTGTGCACCAGTGTACAGTTGTTCGATCAATGTATAGGCGGCTTTCAATTTCTTCCGCACATCTGACCCCAAATGACCAATGCGTGTCCCTGAAATATCACAAAGGGTTAACAAACCGGCAGCTCTGTAAGACGGCAGAATCAATTCAGAAATCAAACCGGCTTACCAAAGATAGCAGTGGTCATGGCATGCACGTGCCGCTTTATGCTGGTTAATTTGTCCACCACCGGTTTTAGTGCAGCCTCGACGTCTTCTGCTCGTTTGGTTAAAGCGGATTTTTCAGTAGCCCAATCCGCCCGCTCCTTGAAATCCTTCCTAAGCTGTTCCATGACGCTTAAGGCGCTGGTCAACTCCTCTTTGGTTTTTGAGGTTTCAGTCTATTGGGACTTTAGATTTTCTTGGAGATCGACGATTTGGGTCTGTTTGGTCTTTAGCTCAGCGTGCATACAGATAGTTATATGATTCAGCAAAACGTTACAAGAATTGATGTACCAACCACATAACAAGTTATGCACTTGGTACTTGGGGGCTAATGCATATTCGATCTTCATCTTTCAATTGCTTACAAAGTCCCAAGCTCAATACAAGTATTCAACTTGGCACTTGGGGGCTAATGGCTATTTGTTCAAATAAGTTCTGATCCGGCGATATTAATTACTTAAGTCCAGGTTTAACTACACTAAGTTGAACCGGCCCTTGGGGGCTACATCAGCGAATTTTGAGGCATTAAGATTTATATTAGTAAGTCCCGGTTTGAAAGAAGATTACAAACCGGCCCTTGGGGGCTAAGAGAGTCAGCAAGAATTGAAACATACAAGCAGGAAAGAGCATATGGAAGTTACCTCATATTTATCTTTCATCTTGTTAACCATACCGGCTTCATAGTCATTACTGGTATACAGCCGGTTCAGATAGCCGGAATGGATGTCTTGGGCGTTCAGAGCAGTGTAAGTCGCCATATCAACATTCCACTTGCCTTTGCCAAAGGCAGCAAATTCTTCCTTGGCTCTGTATGGCCAATGCCAATAATAACAACTTCATCATCCTTGGCATCGCCGGTTTGCACTGGGGCCGTTGGCTTATCAGTAGGCTTTGTTGGATTGGTGGATTTCTCGATTCGGATGGGGCTTGTGGGCTGGTTGACAGGACTTGAGGTGTCAATAGGCCTCTCTTAAGCAATAAGATCGCCATCTTGCTGTGGTGGATCATTGGGTATATCTTTAGGAATAGCTGTTTCAAGATCTGGTGTTTTGCCCGGTTTAGGGACGACATCCTCCTCGGCCGCTTTATCCAGGCGAGCCTTCTTGCTAGACCTAGGCTTGGCCCTGAAAGGAATAACAAAGTCAAATACAACATATGTTCCAAGGTGATGTACCGGAAATATTATGATAAGTATAGCTTACCCAAGCACCGTTTTGAGCGGTGGCAGCTGAGTAGCCGATGACTCGCCAGAGGATGAGTGGGAAGTAACCTGATAATCGGAGTCAGATGGATTAAGAGGTTGACGAAAACAGCCC
>NW_021172486.1:0-1031 GCF_002162155.2 Triticum dicoccoides
TTCATCTAGCAATGAGTGATTAGATGCATCTACATACCTTTGTAGATCGTGCACGGAAGCGTTCAAAAGAACGGTGATGATGTAGTCGTACTCGACGTGATCCAAATCACCGATGACCAGCGCCGAACGGACGGCACCTCCGCGTTCAACACACGTACGGGACGGGAGACGTCTCCTCCTTCTTGATCCAGCAAGGGGGAAGGAGAGGTTGATGAAGATCCAGCAGCACGACGGCGTGGTGGTGGATGCAGGGCGTCACAGCAGCAGGGCTTCGCCGAGACTACGAGGGAGAGACGTAACGGGGGGGAGGTGGAGGCGCCAGGGGCTGGTGTAAAATCCCTCCTCTTCCCCCCACTATATATAGGGGTGCCAGGGGGGCGCCGGCCCTAGTAGATGGCATCTACTAGGGGGGGCGGCGGCCAAGGGGAGGTTTCCCTCCCCCCCAAGGCACCTAGGGGTGCCTTCCACCACATGGACTCTTCCATGGTGGAAACCCTAGGCGCATGGGCCTATAGGGGCTGGTGCCCTTGGCCCATCTAGGCCAAGGCGCACCCCTTACAGCCCATGTGGCCCCCCGGGACAGGTGGCCCCACCCGGTGGACCACCGGGACCCTTCCGGTGGTCCCGGTACAATACCGATAACCCCGAAACTTGTCCCGATGCCCGAAATAGCACTTCCTATATATAATTCTTTACCTCCGGACCATTCCGGAACTCCTCGTGACGTCCGGGATCTCATCCGAGACTCCGAACAACATTCGGGTTTCTGCATATACATATCTTCATAACCCTAGCGTCACCGAACCTTAAGTGTGTAGACCCTACGGGTTCGGGAGACAAGCAGACATGACCGAGACGACTCTCCGGTCAATAACCAACAGCGGGATCTGGATACCCATGTTGGCTCCCACATGCTCCACGATGATCTCATCGGATGAACCACGATGTCGAGGATTTAATCAATCCCGTACGCTATTCCCTTTGTCTATCGATATGTTACTTGCCCGAGATTCGATCGTCGGTATCCCAAT
>NW_021172487.1:0-1263 GCF_002162155.2 Triticum dicoccoides
TTCGGGTCGTCCACACTCAGTCCTTCTGTTCTTGATTTGTGACAAGAGCCTCCATGGAAGTGGCATTTGGAGAATATTAAATTTGATGTATTACCGTAATAGGATTATTGTTGATTAAGCCTATTTATGTTTTTTGAAATTAAAGCAATAGAATATGAAATTTGAGTATGGCGGTTGTTCAACCAAAAATAATCTGGAGAGCAATAATAAAATGAAGAATGGCTTCCCGGACATTCCTCACGGTGGTGGTGGCCACAGCGGCATCGCTAAGCAACGGGTGGCGATTGCGAGGACCACAACATCTCGAAGCGGTAGGTGGTGGTGGCGTCCCTGGGCCAGTGCATGGGCGGAGATGCCCCTCATAGCCGACATCTGAATCCGCTCCATTCAGCTATGCCCGAGCTTCCAGGTCATTCCTCATGACATAGGTGGTGACCTACCCATGGATGTCACCCTTCTTCTGCCATGGTGAGCGACCTTGATCCCCCCCCCCCCAACAGTGATGTCAGCTTGCTCTGTGATAGCTGAAGGAGAAGGGGGAAGGAGGTGGTGGAGCATTTGCGGCGTCACGCTCTCCCCCAACAATTTAAAGTCGTCCGCCCTATAGCACCCGCTTGATTTGGCTCCTCCACACTTGGTCCTTCTGTTGTTGAGGTGTCACAGGAGCCTCCACGGATGGAGCGACCGACAAATATGAACTTTGATGTATGATGATAATAGAACTGTTGTCGATTAGACCTCTTTGTGTTTCTTGAAATAAAATGGTTTGTGCTAGAATATGAAATTTTAGTATGATGGTTGTTGAGCTGAAAATAATCTAGCGAGCAGTAATAAAATGAGGAATAGCTTCTTAGATATTCCTTGCGGTGGTGGCAGCCATAGCATCATCGAGAAGCAGTGGGTGGCGCCGGCGGCGACCGCAACATCTCGGAGCTGTAGGTGGCGGCGTCGGTCCTGGGCTAGCGCTTGGGCAGAGATGCTCCTCACAGTCGGCGTCTGGATCCACTCTATTCAGTCGTACCCGAGCTTCTTGGCCGTTCCTTGTGACAGAGGCAGCGACCGTGGCATCGTGGAGCGGTGGCTGTGACTGAGGAGAGACAACATACATCTCATCAAAATATCGAACGAATACCAAATTCACATGACTACTAATAGCAAGACTTCTCCCATATCCTCAGGAACAAACGTAACTACTCACAAAGCATATTCATGTTCATAATCAGACGGGTATTAATATGCATGTAGGATCTGAACATATGATCT
>NW_021172488.1:0-1139 GCF_002162155.2 Triticum dicoccoides
CCTCCCGTGACACCTCCTCCTCTCCCGTAGGTGCTTGGCGAAGCCCTGCAGGATTGCCACGCTCCTCCATCATCACCACGCCGTTGTGCTGCTGCTGGATGGAGTCTTCCTCAACCTCTCCCTCTCTCCTTGCTGGATCAAGGCGTGGGAGACATCGTCGAGCTGTACGTGTGTTGAACGCGGAGGTGCCGTCCGTTCGGCACTAGGATCATCGGTGATCTGAATCACGACGAGTACGACTCCATCAACCCCGTTCACTTGAACGCTTCCGCTTAGCGATCTACAAGGGTATGTAGATGCACTCTCCTTCTACTCGTAGCTGGTTTCTCCATAGATAGATCTTGGTGACACGTAGGAAAATTTTGAATTTCTGCTACGTTCCCCAACAGTGGCATCATGAGCTAGGTCTATTGCGTAGATTCTATGCACGAGTAGAACACAAAGTAGTTGTGGGCGTCGATATTGTTCAATATGCTTGCCGTTACTAGTCTTATCTTGATTCGGCGGCATCGTGGGATGAAGCGGCCCGGACCAACCTTACACGTACGCTTACGTGAGACCGGTTCCACCGACAAACATGCACTAGTTGCATAAGGTGGCTGGCGGGTGTCTGTCTCTCCCACTTTAGTCGGATCGGATTCGATGAAAAGGGTCCTTATGAAGGGTAAATAGCAATTGGCATATCAGGTTGTGGTTCATGCGTAGGTAAGAAACGTTCTTGCTAGAAACCCATAGCAGCCACGTAAAACATGCAAACAACAATTAGAGGACGTCTAACTTGTTTTTGCAGGGTATGCTATGTGATGTGATATGGCCAAAAAGGATGTGATGAATGATATATGTGATGTATGAGATTGATCATGTTCTTGTAATAGGAATCACGACTTGCATGTCGATGAGTATGACAACCGGCAGGAGCCATAGGAGTTGTCTTTATTTATTTGTGACCTGCGTGTCAACTTAAACGTCATGTAATTACTTTACTTTATTGCTAACCGTTAGCCATAGTAGTAGAAGTAATAGTTGGCGAGGCAACTTCATGAAGACACGATGATGGAGATCATGATGATGGAGATCATGGTGTCATGCCGGTGACGATGATGATCATGGAGCCCCGAAGATGGAGATCAAAAGGAGCA
>NW_021172489.1:0-3307 GCF_002162155.2 Triticum dicoccoides
TCGGATGGGAGCTACTTTGGAAGAGCATGAACATTGACAAGGAGAAAGAAGTGCAGAATTTAAGAAACACAGGAATTGAGATTGTTCATAAATGTGGCTGCCTCCCTCTTGCAATCAAGGTTACTCCTGGTTCTTTGGCCTGCAAGGATCTAACAGATAATGAGTGGAGAAAGTATTTGGGAAAATATGTTGGCTGCCAGAGCATGCTCTCAGATGAAATAGAAGGGGCTCTGTATCTAAGCTATGATGAGTTACCGCATCCTCTGAAGCAGTGTTTCCTTTATTGGGCTTTGTATACTGAGGATTCTATCATTTGGTTTGATGAAGTTACCTGGTTATGGATTGCTGAAGGCTTCATTGGGGAGCAGCAAGGCCAACTACTAGAAGACATAGCAGAAGAGTACTACTACGAGCTAATACATCAGAATCTCCTCCAACCAGATTTGCTTTATTTTGACCTGTCTCGGTGCAAAATGCATGACCTTTTAAGGCAACTTGATCTTAATATATCAATAGATGAATGTTTTATTGGAGATGTTGAAACATTAAGGGGTGAAAATATGTCAAAACTGCGACGTGTTACTGCTGTTACTAAGAAGGATATGTTGGTGTTATCTAGAGTGGATAAGGTGGATGTTAAGGTCAGGACTTTCCTAACTGTTAAGGGTCCACAGAGGGTTGAGGATACATTGTTCAAGAGATTTCTCCTCCTTCGTGTTTTAGTACTGAATTACTCACTTGTGCAAATCGTTCCGGACTATATAGGAAAAATGATACAACTACGCCTACTGAATCTAGATTATACTAGCATATCTTCTCTTCAGGAATCCATTGGATCCCTAAAGAACCTTCAAGTACTGAGCTTGAGATGGTGTTACTATTTACATGGTCTTCCTTCAGCAATGACACTGTTGAGCCGTTTAAGATGTCTTGACCTTTTTGGCACATAAATAAATCAGGTTCCACGAGGGATAGGGTAACTGAAGCTCCTCACTTATTTAGGAGATTATCCTGTTGGTGATGGAAGTGATAATGCTGTTATACAAGATGGATGGAAGTTGGAAGAGTTGTCTTCTTTGTCGCAGATGAGGTATCTTTCTCTTGTTAAATTAGAAAGAGCAGCTCACTGCGGTGCAAATACAGTGCTTACGGACAAAAAACATCTAAAACAACTAATGCTAGAGTGGACTAAACATGGAGAGGGGTCATATTCAGAAGAAAATGTTAGCAATACTGAGAAGGTCTTTGAGCAGCTAATACCTCCGCACAACCTGGAAGACCTATGTATTGCCAGATTCTTTGGTCATCGGTATCCCACCTGGTTTTGTACCACTTTTTTGTCTTCCTTAACATACTTGAAACTCATAGATGTACGATCATGTGTGCATCTTCCACCGATCTGGCAGCTACCCAACCTAAAATACGTGAAGATTGTTAGAGCACATGCAGTTACCAAGGTTGGACCTGAATTTGTTGGCTGCAAGAAGGGTGATCCTGTATGCAATGAGTTGGTTGGTTTCCCCAAACTTGAACTGTTGATCTTCATGGATATGCCCAACTGTGAGGCGTGGTCCTTTTTTGAGGAAGAAGTTGTTGCTTCTGATGCAAAGGGAGTGGATGGAGCTGCTAAGATTCAAAACGAGGATCCCCATGCTGCAAGGTTGCAACAGCTGCCTCGTTTGGTCGAGTTGGAACTTGAAGGTTGCCCAAAGCTGAGGGCTTTTCCACGACAGCTTGGAGAGGACACTTCCAGCTTGAAGAGGCTCAATTTAACATGGCTAAACAACTTGAAGGCCGTGAAGGACTTCCCACTGCTCTCTAAGCTCATTATTATTAGGAAATGTGAAGGACTGGACAGAGTGTACAACCTCCCCCAAGTGAAAGACCTGCGTGTACATGGTTATCCGAACTTAAGCCTTGTATAGGGGTTGGGCAGTTTGAAGCAGCTGTGGCTGGGAAACGATATGCAAGAGATCTCCTCCCGCTGGGTGCCTGGGCTTCAAAAGCAGCACCAGAGACTTCATGGCGAAGAACTGGATGTCTACACGTGGTGTAAACGTTAGATGACACAAGGTATATATGAACACTGCATACTGGTTGGATATTTTCTGATTGATGTTCAGACAATTCAGTTTTCTCCCTGAGTGGATTCATGCACAAATTGCATCGTTGTTCAGTTGCTATATGCTTATGCAATATAAATGCTTAGACCTTTTACAGACTATTCCAGAGTTAGTACATATCCATTGGCAGCAGACTGCAAGCGTGCAAGTTATTAACTGTCGTAAAATGTTGCTCTTAAGTTGCTTATGTGTGTTCCTTCTCTAGCTAGCATGCATTGGAAACCCATGGTGTTGCTTACATTCTCATAGTTATCCAGGTAGAGTTTATAACATTGGCATCACCATTCACAGGTACGAGTAGTAGTAGTTTTGTAGGCATTTGATCTCTTATTCAGAGTTCAACAAAACCATACCCCAGTTCTTTATGTAACGTAGTCCTAGACTACAAAATTGTAGCTACAAACTATACCCTAGATCTCAGTATATAGAAAAATGACCAACCTTTTTGTGATTATGTTTTTGCTTTGCCTACAGAAACTGTACACCATGACGAAGTTCTTTATGTGATGGATGTCTCAGTCCTACATATGCGTTCAAGTGCTTGTCAAGTGTTATAGATGTACTTATTATTTTGGTCTGTTTTGATGGCAGCGTAGGACTGATGGTGTGGCTCGCTTCGACGGGCAAAGCACCAGATGTACTAAGTTGAGGAAGCCTGCCAATGTCGAAGATGGGCAAGTGTCATGATGATGGATGTGTAACGAGCTGGTGAAGAAAGAAATTATAGTGTCTTCCTTTGGCAATGTTCCCTGGGAATACTGTATCGAATTTCGTTGTGTTTATTTTCTGAATTTGGGCCAGAGGGCTTTGCTGTACTGAACCTCCTGCCTGTGTGATATTGTTTCACTTATTTATTCCTGAACTGTCGGCTGGAAGGCTTTGCTGTACAATGATTCCTGAACAACGATTTCATCCTTTTAATTCCATTAGCTGATGGTTTCATTCTTTGAGTGGAAGTGATGGATTTTGTTTTATTTGTCTTTCTGAACTTGGGCCTCTTCCTATAAGCACCTTTTTTGGAGCTGCGGCCCGACTTCCCTCCCTAGGGTTCCCACCCCCGCCGCCGCCGGCGACCCCGCTCCCCCGCCGGCGCCGGCCGCCTGGCGCGCGCCTCCGGGCCCGCCCCGCTCCCCTCCCCCTCTCCCCTTCCCCCTCTCCTCCCCTCCCCTCCCGCGGCGCGCCCG
>NW_021172490.1:0-1524 GCF_002162155.2 Triticum dicoccoides
GCTAACATGATTCGGACGGACTTAAGCATCGCTACGGGTGAGAAGGTCTCATCGTAGTCAATCCCTTGAACTTGCCGAAAACCTTTTGCGACAAGTCGAGCTTTGTAGATAGTAACATTACCATCAGCGTCAGTCTTCTTCTTAAAGATCCATTTATTCTCAATTGCTTGCCGATCATCGGGCAAGTCAACCAAAGTCCATACTTTGTTCTCATACATGGATCCCATCTCAGATTTCATGGCTTCAAGCCACTTTGCGGAATCTGGGCTCACCATCGCTTCTTCATAGTTCGTAGGTTCATCATGATCTAGTAGCATGACCTCCAGAATAGGATTACCGTACCACTCTGGTGCGGATCTTACTCTGGTTGATCTACGAGGTTCAGTAGTATCTTGATCTGAAGTTTCATGATCATTATCATTGGCTTCCTCACTAACTGGTGTAGGTGTCATTGAAACAGTTTTCTGTGATGAACTACTTTCCAGTAAAGGAGCAGGTACAGTTACCTCGTCAAGTTCTACTTTCCTCCCACTCACTTCTTTCGAGAGAAACTCCTTCTCTAGAAATGATCCATTCTTAGCAACGAATGTCTTGCCTTCGGATCTGTGATAGAAGGTGTACCCAACAGTTTCCTTTGGGTATCCTATGAAGACACATTTCTCCGATTTGGGTTCGAGCTTATCAGGTTGAAGCTTTTTCACATAAGCATCGCAGCCCCAAACTTTAAGAAACGACAACTTTGGTTTCTTGCCAAACCACAGTTCATAAGGCGTCGTCTCAACGGATTTTGATGGTGCCCTATTTAACGTGAATGCGGCCGTCTCTAAAACATATCCCCAAAATGATAGCGGTAAATCAGTAAGAGACATCATAGATCGCACCATATCTAGTAAAGTACGATTACGACGTTCGGACACACCATTACGCTGTGGTGTTCCGGGTGGCGTGAGTTGCGAAACTATTCCACAGTTTTTCAAATGTACACCAAACTCGTAACTCAAATATTCTCCTCCACGATCAGATCGTAGAAACTTTATTTTCTTGTTACGATGATTTTCAACTTCACTCTGAAATTCTTTGAACTTTTCAAATGTTTCAGACTTATGTTTTATTAAGTAGATATACCCATATCTGCTTAAATCATCTGTGAAGGTGAGAAAATAATGATATCCGCCACGAGCCTCAATATTCATCGGGCCACATACATCGGTATGTATGATTTCCAACAAATCTGTTGCTCTCTCCATAGTACCGGAGAACGGTGTTTTAGTCATCTTGCCCATGAGGCACGGTTCGCAAGTACCAAGTGATTCATAATCAAGTGGTTCCAAAAGTCCATCAGCATGGAGTTTCTTCATGCGCTTTATACCGATATGACCTAAACGACAGTGCCACAAATAAGTTGCACTTTCATTATCAACTCTGCATCTTTTGGCTTCAACATTATGAATATGTGTATTACTACTATCGAGATTCAATAAGAATAGACCACTCTTCAAGGGTGCATGACCATAAAAGATATTA
>NW_021172491.1:0-983 GCF_002162155.2 Triticum dicoccoides
GTGGACTATTACTCACTGTTTTGGGGTCCCAAAGTGATTTTCGTTCTTGTTAAACCCCAAGGTGTGCTTACGTGTCGGTCATCAACACTCACAGTTTTGGCCGATTCTGGCCCGTTTCGTGGACTATTACTCACTGTTTTAGGGTCCCGGAGTGATTTCCACGAGTAACGAACCCTGGGGTGCGTTTATGTGTCGGTCATCAACATTCGCGGTTTTTGTCAATTCCGACCCGTTTCGTGGACTATTACTCACCGTTTTGGGGTCCGAAAGTGATTTCCATTCTTGTTGAGCCCCAAGGTGCGCTCATGTGTTGGTTATCAACGCTCACAGTTTTGGCCGATTCTGGCCCGTTTCATGGAATATTACTCACTATTTTGGGGTCCTGGAGTTATTTCCAAGAGTAACAAACCCTGGGGTGCGTTTACGTGTCGGTCATCAATCATCAACGCTCGCAGTTTTGGGCGATCCTGAGCCGTTTCGTGGACTATTATTCACCGTTTCGGGGCCCCAAAGCGATTTCCATAGTTGTTGAACCCCAAGGTGTGCTTACGTGTCGGTCATCAACACTTGCAGTTTTAGTCGATTCTGGCCCGTTTCGTGGGCTATTACTCACTGTTTGGGTCTCGGAGTGATTTCCATGATTAACAAACCCGGGGGTGCGTTTACGTGTCGGTCATCAACACTCGCGGTTTTTGTCGATTCTGACCCGTTTCGTGGACTATTACTCATTGTTTTGGGGTCCCAAAGCGATTTTCGTTCTTGTTAAACCCCAAGGTGTGCTTACGTGTCGGTCATCAACACTCACAGTTTTGGCCGATTCTGGCCCGTTTCGTGGACTATTACTCACTGTTTTGTGGTCCTGGAGTGATTTCCACGAGTAACGAACCCTGGGGTGCGTTTATGTGTCGGTCATCAACACTCCCAGTTTTGCCGTTTCTGACCCGTTTCATGGACTATTACTCACTGATTTGGGGTCCCGGAGT
>NW_021172492.1:0-890 GCF_002162155.2 Triticum dicoccoides
AGTCACCCAGTTACGTTGTGACGTTTGATACACCCAAAGCACTCCTACGGTATCCAGGAGTTACACGATCTCATGGTCAAAGGAAGAGATACTTGACATTGGCAAAGCTCTAGCAAATGAACTACACGATCTTTTGTGCTAGTCTTAGGATTGGGTCTTGTCCATCACATCATTCTCCTAATGATGTGATCCCGTTATCAACGACATCCAATGTCCATAGCCAGGAAACCATGACTATCTGTTGATCACAACGAGCTAGTCAACTAGAGGCTCACTAGGGACATATTGTGGTCTATGTATTCACACGTGTATTACGATTTCCGGATAATACAGTTATACCATGAATAAAAGACAATTATCATGAACAAGGAAATATAATAATAATACTTTTATTATTGCCTCTAGGGCATATTTCCAACAGTCTCTCACTTGCACTAGAGTCAATAATCTAGTTCACATCGCCATGTGATTAACACTCACAGGTCACATCGCCATGTGACTAACACCCAAGAGTTTACTAGAATCAGTAGTCTAGTTCACATCACTATGTGATTAACACTCAATGAGTTTTATGTTTGATCATGTTGCTTGTGAGAGAGGTTTTAGTCAACGGGTCTGAACCTTTCAGATCCGTGTGTGCTTTACAAATCTCTATGTCATCTCCTAGATGCAGCTACCACGCTCTATTTGGAGCTATTCCAAACAACTGTTCTACTTGGAGCTATTCTAAATTATTGCTCCATTATATGTATCCGGTCTCTCTACTCAGAGCTATCCGGATAGGTGTCAAGCTTGCATCGTCGTAACCTTTACGACGAACTCTTTTACCACCTCCATAATCGAGAAAATTCCTTAGTCCACTAGTTACTAAGGATAACTTTGACCGCTGT
>NW_021172493.1:0-1430 GCF_002162155.2 Triticum dicoccoides
GGATATAGAGCCAGTTCAACTCTAGTGTAAAACTATTTGAACTAGACTGTAGATCTAGTTCAACTCTAGTGTAAAATTATTTGTACTAGGTTATAGATATAGGTCAACTCTAGTGTAAAATTATTTGAACTAGCTTGTAGAGCTAGTTCAACTCTAGTGTAAAATTATTTGTACTAGGTTATAGAGCTAGTTCAACTCTAGTGTAAAATTATTTGTACTAGAGCTTGTTCAACTGTACAAGGTAGTATAGCTAGATCAACTCTAGTGTAAAACTATTCGAACTAGACTGTAGAGCTAGTTCAACTCTAGTGTAAAATTATTTGTACTAGGTTATAGAGCTAGTTCTACTCTAGTGCAAAATTATTTGAACTAGCTTGTAGAGCTTGTTCAACTCTACAAGCTTGTATAGCTAGTTCAACTCTAGTGTAAAATTATTTGAACTAGCTTATAGAGCTAGTTCAACTCTAGTGTAAAATAATTTGTACTAGGTTATAGAGCTAGGTCAACCCTAGTGTAAAATTATTTGAACTAGCTTGTAGAGCTAGTTCAACTGTAGTGTAAAATTATTTGTACTAGGTTGTAGAGCTAGTTCAACTCTTGTGCAAAACTATTTGAACTAGACTGTAGAGCTAGTTCAACTCTAGTGTAAAATCATTTGTACTAGGTTATAGAGCTAGTTCAACTCTAGTGTAAAATTATTTGTACTAGGTTATAGGGCTAGTTCTACTCTAGTGCAAAAATATTTGAACTAGCTTGTAGAGCTTGTTCAACTCTACAAGATGGTATAGCTAGTTCAACTCTAGTGTAAAATTATTTGAACTAGGTTATTGATCTAGTTCAACTCTAGTGTAGAATTATTTGTACTAGGTTACAGAGCTAGTTCAACTATAGTGTAAAACTATTTGAACTAGACTGTAGAGCTAGTTTAACTCTAGTGTAAAATTATTTGAACTAGCTTGTAGAGCTAGTTCAACTCTAGTGTAAAACTATTTGTACTAGGTTATAGAGCTAGGTCAACCCTAGTGTAAAATTATTTGAACTAGCTTGTAGAGCTAATTCAAATATAGTGTAAAATTATATGAACTAGCTTGTAGAGCTAGTTCAACTCTAGTGTAAAATTATTTGTACTAGGATATAGAGCCAGTTCAACTCTAGTGTAAAACTATTTGAACTAGACTGTAGATCTAGTTCAACTCTAGTGTAAAATTATTTGTACTAGGTTATAGATATAGGTCAACTCTAGTGTAAAATTATTTGAACTAGCTTGTAGAGCTAGTTTAACTCTAGTGTAAAGTTATTTGTACGAGGTTATAGAGGTAGTTCAACTCTAGTGTAAAATTATTTGTACTAGAGCTTGTTCAACTCTACAAGGTTGTATAGCTAGTTCAACTCTAGTGTAAAACTATTTTAACTAGACTGTAGAGCTAGTT
>NW_021172494.1:0-912 GCF_002162155.2 Triticum dicoccoides
CACGGGCCTCCGGAAGCCCTGCATCGCCGCCACGTCGCCGTTCCCCTCTTCAGGCTCCGACCATCATCGCCGACGAATTCGCCGTCTCCAGCGTGTCTCCGAGCCCGCTTCGACGCCCACTGCAACCGCGGTGAGCCCCCGAGTCGTTTCCCCCTTCTTTCCGGGTCTCTTTCGACCTCTAGGCCTTAGCCCCACCTTGGCCGAGAGCTCCATGCCGCCGGCGATGTCGCCGTCGTGGCCACGGTCACCGTAGCGCCCAACCGAGCACACTATCGTGCTCCACGCCTCACTAGGAGCACGCAGCACGCACCAACGCCTCCCCAAACACCCTGCAACGCCAACTCCGACCGCACCCGAACTCCGGCCGCCGCTCACGAGCTCGCCGTCGACGGTACCGGCCACCCCAGGCTCGGCCACCACCACCGTTCGACGCGCGGGAGCAAGGGCTCTCCAACGAGCCCAAGCACAGCCTCGCCCATGCCCTGTAGCGCGATCCCGCATCGCGCCGCCGTCTCGGGCCTCGCCGGCGTCACGTCGCCGGTGGGTTTGACCCACCTTGACCACGACAGGACCCCCCTGAGTCCCTGACAGGTGGGCCCAGCCCTGTAGCTAATTAGGATTAGCGCTAACCACTGTTAGTTAACCCCCTGACACTGACCAGTGGGCCCCAGCGCCACTAATTAGTAATTAGGATTAATTTAACCCTGTTTAACCCCCCTGTCACTGACGTGTGGGCCCCACACGTCAGGTTTGACCTCAGCCAGCCGCAGTTGACCACTGACGTCATGATGACGTCATGCTGGCGCAATAACTATAATTTCTGGATTTAATTTAAATCAGGAAATTCCAGAATATAATTTAAACTTCAAAAATTCATAACTTTTATTCTGTAACTCCAAATTGGACAAATTA
>NW_021172495.1:0-1200 GCF_002162155.2 Triticum dicoccoides
TCTCTCTCTCTCTCTATGTGACACGCACCCCCCCCTAAGTACCATAATCCCCCACTCCATCATAGGCGCACGCACTCCCCCTAAGTATGACTATCTCTCACTAGCTATCAGGAACACACGTATTGTCTCCTTCTATCCATACGTCTATCTCGATATCTCTCGGGGTCTCTTCTATCGTGCGCACACCTTGTCACTCGATCTCCCACCCATGTAGTCCCAAAATGATCTCCAGGGGATCTCTCTTTCACAAACATACACTCTCTCCTCCCCATGCCTGCATTTTCTCCATACGTCTCTCTCGACCTCTCTCCCTTGTTTGTCAGACATCTCTTGGCCACGTGCTAGGGCTCTTTCTCTCTCGGTTGCAAACAACTACACACTATCTCCTCACCTTGCTTCCGTTGTCAAAGATGCATGTGTGATATGTTTGCATAAGACACACACGCTTTTTCTCTACTTTATCGTGTGTTGTCCATGTATCTTTTACACACGCACACACACTTTTTTCACTCACTCTTTCTATTTCACTCTCTCTCTCTCTCTCTCTCTCTCTAGTTAGGTACTCTCTCACGTCCATATGCATACGGATGTTTTGAAAAGTCAAACCTCAGAAAGGTTTGACCAGGTATATTAAAGGAAATATGCCCTAGAGGCAATAATAAAGTTATTACTTATTTCCTTAATTCATGATAAATGTTTATTATTCATGATAGAATTGTATTAACCGGAAACTTAGTACATGTGTTAATACATAGACAAAACTTATAGTCCCTAGTATGCCTCTACTTGACTAACTCATTAATCAAAGATGGCTATGTTTCCTAACCATATACATGTGTTGTCATTTGATGAAAGGTATTACATCATTAGGAGAATGATGTGATGGACACGACCCATCCGTTAGCTTAGCATTATGATCATTACAGTTTCATTGCTACTGCTCTCTTCATGACTTATACATGTTCCTCGGACTATGAGATTATGCAACTCCTGAATACCGAAGGAACACTTTGTGTGCTATCAAATGTCACAACGTAAATGGGTGATTATAAAGGAGCTCTACAGGTGTCTCCAAAGGTGTTTGTTGGGTTGGCATAGATCGAGATTAGGATTTATCACTCCGTGTTTAGGAGAGGTATCTCTGGGCTGTCACATCCTAGTTAGCCATGCATTAGAGTGTTGCATCATGTTTATTCTTTC
>NW_021172496.1:0-2176 GCF_002162155.2 Triticum dicoccoides
ATTCTTTTGAGTGGGGGTGAGTTGTCACACCCTAGCTAGTCATGCATTAGAGTGTTGCATCATGTTTACTCTTTCATCAGAAACTTGAAATGGGGATCTGTGAAACCCTCAGAATCATTTTGAAAATGACCCAAATAAAAATTTCTCCAAAAGGGTCCAAGAAAATGCTCATGTTGATCTCTGAAAATATTGGACAGAGATAAAAATCAAACCAATATTTTTAGTGGCTCATGGACATTTATTTTGGGCATTTGGAATTAATGCATAAATATTTGCTTTGGAAATATATTTCTATATATATTAATATATGTCCAAATATTATGCCAATTATAAAGGAGCTCTGGAATAATATATCTAGCCCCTGAAAAATTTGGCATAAGTTAAATAAATGATTTAATATATTATTTAAATCAAAACAAATGTCAGAAATTAGAAAACAGAAAAAAATAAAAGGGATAAGCTTACCTGGGCTCCTCCACTGTGCAGCCCATCCAGCTGGCCGGCCCAGCCAGCAGGCGGCCCAGCCCGTCTCCCTCCTCTGTCGTCTTCGTCCCGACAGAGGGAGGGGAGTGTGGCCGGCGCGCGCGCGCGCCACCGCGCCACGCCACCTCTCTCCCTGCCTGCCTGCCCTCTCCTCCTCGCCTCGATGCCCTGGACGACGCCACGCCTCCCCCCCTGCTCTCTCTCACTCTCCCTCGGCTCTCCCCTCCTCTCCCTCGCTCTTTCTCTCACGGCCGAACACCACCGTCGCCGCCGTTCGCCACAGCAGCCGTCTCCGGCCACCCCTCGCTCCCCCGACTAGCTCAGCGGCTCCGCCTCGACCTCCTCTTCCTCCCCACCGCTCCACGGGTCTCCGGAAGCCCTGCATCGCCGCCACGTCGCCGTTCCCCTCCTCGGGCTCCGACCACCGTCGCCGTCGATTCGCCGTCTCCAGCGCGTCCCCGAGCCCGCTTCGACGCCCACTGCAACCGCGGTGAGCTACGCCACCGTTTCCCCCTCTTCTCCCCCTTGTTCCCTCACCGTAGCCTCCTCCCCACCACGGCCGAACCTCCGCCGCCGCCGAGCTCGCCGTCGACGCAGCTCCGGTGACCATTTGGTCACCCCGGCGAGTCTAACGAGTTCGTAAGGCTCCATAGAGCATCCCTAGCGCCTCGCTTCACTCGCCTTCGAGCTCCAACCCCGTTTCCGTGCACGACCGAACTCCGGCGGCCGCAGCCGAGCTCGCCACCGTCGACTCCGGCCACCTCAGGCATGGCCACCACCACTGTTCGACGCGCGGGAGCAAGGGCTCTCCAACGAGCCCAAGCACAGCCTCGCCCGTGCCCTGTAGCGCGATCCCGCATCACGCCGCCGTCTCGGACCTCGCCGGCGTCATGTCGCCGGTGGGGTTTGACTTGTCCGACCTGGGGTTTGACCCCCCAGGGTCACTGACGCGTGGGCCCCGTCGGCCAGGTGGACATCATTAGCGCTAACCACTGTTAGTTAACCCCCTGACACTGACTAGTGGGCCCCAGCGCCACTAATTAGTAATTAGGATTAATTTAACCCTGTTTAACCCCCCTGTCACTGACGTGTGGGCCCCACACATCAGGTTTGACTCCAGCCAGCCGCAGTTGACCACTGACGTCATGCTGACGTCATGCTGGCGCAATAATTATATTTCTGGATTTAATTTAAATCAGGAAATTCCAGAATATTATTTTAAACTTCAAAAATTCATAACTTTTATTCAGTAACTCCAAATTGGACAAATTATATATGAAAAATGATCAGAAAAATCCAATCTATCCATCTGTACTATTTTCATGCATGATCAAACAAGTTAAATTGATGTTTTAAGCAGAACAAGGAAAAGCACTTTAAAAGGCCATGTTTGAGTTTGAAATTTGAATCTTTGATTCAAATTTGTTCAAACCCTTCTGGTTTTAGTTGCATTAGCCCAACACACTCATATTGCCATGTTTCATGCATGCATCATATTGTTGCACATTGTTTGGTGATGGTTGTGTGTCGGTGTCCTTTGCGACAGGTTCTGCCTCCGAGGAGTACCGTGATTACCCTAACGAAGAACCGTATCAGTGCATCGAACCATCAGGCAAGCAACCAACCATTTGATCATATCGATACAATCCCATGTTCTCGCTCCTGCTCTCTTTTACTGCATTAAGACAACGCG
>NW_021172497.1:0-943 GCF_002162155.2 Triticum dicoccoides
AAATTCAAATATGGCCTTTTAAAGTGCTTTTCCTTGTTCTGCTTAAAACATCAATTTAACTTGTTTGATCATGCATGAAAATAGTACAGATGGATAGATTGGATTTTTCTGATCATTTTTCATATATAATTTGTCCAATTTGGAGTTACAGAATAAAAGTTATGAATTTTTGAAGTTTAAATAATATTCTGGAATTTCCTGATTTAATTTAAATCCAGAAAATCAATTACTGCGTCAGCCTGACGTCAGTGTGACGTCAGCAGGTCAACGGAACTGGTCCAGGTCAAACCTGACAGTGGGTCCCGCATGTCAGGGTGATTATTTTAATTAAAACTTAATTAAAACTAATCCTGTTTAAATAACAGGGCTGGGCCCCACCTGTCATTGACTCAGGGGAGTCAACCAGGGCCCACCCGTGGTCAAAGTTAATGTCGGCTGCCGGCGAGCCCGACGCGGCGGCGGAAGTGGTTTTGGTCATTTCAGCCACCAAACGGACCGCGGAGACCACCGGAGTGGAGCTGAGGCCAACCCGCAGCTCTTGGCGGAGCCCGTTGGGTCGGGGTGGCCGGAGTCGACGGCGGCGAGCTCGGCTGCGGCCGCCGGGGTTCGGTCGTGCACGGGAACGGTGCTGGAGCTCGAAGTCGAGCAAAGCGAGGCGCTAGGGATGCTCTACGGGGTCTTGCGAACTCGTTGGACTCGCCGGGGTGACCAAATGGTCACCGGAGCTGCGTCGACGGCGAGCTCGGCGACGGCGGAGGTTCGGCCGTGGTGGGGAGGTGGCTACGGTGAGGGAACGAGGGGAAGGAGAGGGGGAAACGGTGGCGTAGCTCACCGCGGTTGCAGTGGGCGTCGAAGCGGGCTCGGGGACGCGCTGGAGACGGCGAATTCGACGGCGACGGTGGTCGGAGCCCGAAGAGGGGAACGGCGACGTGGCGGCGATGCA
>NW_021172498.1:0-1255 GCF_002162155.2 Triticum dicoccoides
ACCGAGTATCTTTTCTTGGCTATGTTGTTACTCCACAGGGAATTGAAGTTGATAAAGCCAAGATTGAAGCTATTGAGAGTTGGCCGCAACCCAAAACGGTCACACAAGTGAGGAGTTTTCTTGGCCTCGCTGGATTCTATAGGCGTTTTGTGAGAGATTTTATCACCATTGCTGCACCTCTCAATGAGCTTACAAAGAAAGATGTGCCTTTTCTTTGGGGTACCGCACAGGAAGAAGCCTTCTCGGTATTGAAAGATAAGTTGACACATGCTCCTTTACTCCAACTTCCTGATTTTAATAAGACTTTTGAGCTTGAATGTGATGCTAGTGGAATTGGATTAGGCGGTGTGTTATTACAAGATGGCAAACCTGTTGCATACTTTTCTGAAAAATTGAGTGGGCCTAGTCTGACTTATTCTACTTATGATAAAGAATTATATGCTCTTGTTCGGACTTTAGAAACATGGCAACATTATTTATGGCCCAAAGAATTTGTTATACATTCTGATCATGAATCTTTGAAACATATTAAAAGTCAAGCTAAACTGAATCGTAGACATGCTAAATGGGTTGAATTCATTGAGACTTTTCCTTATGTCATTAAACACAAGAAGGGAAAAGAAAATGTTATTGTTGATGCATTGTCTCGCCGCTATACTATGCTTTCACAACTTGACTTCAAAATATTTGGTTTGGAGACCATCAAAGATCAATATGTGCATGATGCTGATTTTAAAGATGTAATGCAGAATTGCAAAGAAGGAAGAATGTGGAACAAGTTCGTCGTTAACGATGGATTTGTGTTTCGTGCTAACAAGCTATGCATTCCAGCTAGCTCCGTTCGTCTTTTGTTGTTGCAGGAGGCGCATGGAGGAGGATTAATGGGACACTTTGGCGTGAAGAAGACGGAGGACGTACTTGCTACACATTTCTTTTGGCCAAAGATGAGACGGGATGTTGAGCGTTTTATTGCTCGCTGCACTACATGTCAAAAAGCTAAGTCACGACTCAATCCTCATGGTTTATATATGTCGTTACCTGTACCTAGTGTTCCTTGGGAGGATATATCTATGGACTTTGTTTTAGGTTTACCTCGAACAAAGAAGGGGAGGGATAGCATATTTGTTGTCGTGGATAGATTCTCGAAAATGGCACACTTTATACCATGTCATAAAAGCGATGATGCTGTTAATGTTGCTGATTTGTTCTTTCGTGAAATTATTCGCTTGCATGGTGTGCCAAATACTATTGTTTC
>NW_021172499.1:0-1120 GCF_002162155.2 Triticum dicoccoides
CATGTAAGTCATAATGGTATAAAACGCATGAAGAAGCTCCATGTTGATGGATCTTTGGACTCACTCGTTTTTGAAAAGTTTGAGACATGCGAACCATGTCTATTGGTGTATATGCATGAAGAAACTCCATGCAAATGGATCGTTCGGACTCACTTGATTTTGAATCACTTGAGATATGCAAATCATACCACATGGGCAAGATGACTGAAAAGCCTCATTTTCAGTAAGATGGAACAAGATAGCAACTTGTTGGAAGTAACACATTTTGATGTGTGCAGTCGAATGAGTGCTGAGGCATGCAGTGAATATCATTATGTTCTTACTTCACAGATGATTCGAGTAAATGTTGAGTATATTTACTTGATGAAACACAAGTCTAAATTATTGAATGGTTCAAGTAATTTCAGAGTGAAGTAGCAGATCATTGTGACAAGAGGATAAAATGTCTATGATATGATCATAGAGATGAATATCTGAGTTACGAGTTTTGGCACACAATTAAGACATTGTGGAAATTGTTTCGCAATTAATACCGCCTGGAACACCATAATGTGATGGTATGTCCGAACATCATAGTTGCACCCTATTGGATATGGTGCGTACCATGATGTCTCTTATCGAATTACCACTATCGTTCATGGGTTAGGCATTAGAGACAACCACATTCACTTTAAATAGGGTACCACGTAATTCCGATGAGATGACACCGTATGAATTATGGTTTAGAGAAACCTAAGTTGTCGTTTCTTAAAAGTTTGGGGCTGCGACGCTTATATGAAAAAGTTTCAGGTTGATAAGCTCGAACCCAAAGCGAATAAAATGCATCTTCATAGGAAACCCAAAACAGTTGGGTATACCTCCTAATTCAGATCCGAAAGCAATATGGATTGTTTCTAGAATCGGGTCCTTTCTCGAGGAAAAGTTTCTCTCGAAAGAATTGAGTGGGAGGATGGTGGAGACTTGATGAGGTTATTGAACCGTCTCTTCAACTAGTGTGTGACAGGGCACAGGGAGTTGTTCCTGTGGCACCTACACCAATTGAAGTGGAAGCTTATGATATTGATCATGAAACTTCGGATCAAGTCACTCCCAAACCTCGTAGGATGACAAGGATGCGTAC
>NW_021172500.1:0-1871 GCF_002162155.2 Triticum dicoccoides
TGACTCAAAACGCACACAAGTTTTTCATACGGACTCCGAATTGGGTGATTCTTTTTTTGTTGGAAACTAGATTTCGTGCACTTTCCAACCCAATTGGAATCACCTTCAAATTCGTCCGGAGCGTTGAGTTGTGGACGAAACAATCTGATGCTGCAGCAGAATCCGAGTCAAACTACAAGTCCAAAGGTGTTACATCACCTCCACTTGGGCCCATTGGCCTTGTACGACCTAGATTTAGTTTAAGGCTGCCTTGGGACGTCCTCCCACCTCCTTGGCCGCCACCCCTTGCTCCTATATAAGTAGATCCATCTAGTAGCTTTTCCTTGGGATTTGTTTAGTTAAAAGTTAGCCATTGCAACTTCGTGTACTTCGTTTGTGTCCAACGACCAGACCAAGACCGCTTATGGATCCCCACCATTATCAATACCTCATATATATTTGCAATATTCAGATTGTTTTATCATATTCTTGCTCGTTCTTCGATTGCTTGCAGGAATAGACCTTCATGGTCAGGCTGACCGTGCTTCCGGCATTGTCAGTAACCTCAGGAGATTGGTTTAGCGATTGCTAAGGCGCAACATCGTGCACGTTTGTAGTCGGATCGTTAAAGTCGTCTCCACCAAATCGATAGTTATCATCTCATCGAAAGATCGGGACACCCTCGCCTCTATCAAGTGGTATCAGTTTTCAGGTTGCTCGGTGAGAATTTCCAGTTTTCCTAGATTAGATTTATTTTCTTACCTATTGTCCAAGAAAAAGCCACAAAAAAGAGTTAGATCTATTCATCCTTGGTCCAAGCCAGTCTGAGCCTTTGCAATTTTCTTTTCATTGCTTGCATAGTTGAATTATCGGTTGCATCGTCGTGTCGAGTTGCTGGTCTTAGTGTCTAGTTCCTTTAGAGTTTCGAGTTCTGTTCACATTAGTCACGCAGCCGCTGCATCATTATCCCATCCGCTGTCCACCATCCAATCCACCAATTTCCACCACGTGCTACGCACTGTTTATTGTCATAATCATAGTTGAGGTCACTCACATCTTCACCTGATCGAATCTGCATCTTATCTAGTTTGTCTTGGAAAGAGGGAGAAAAAGAAGATAAAGAAAAAAAAAGAGAGAAAAAAGGAAAGAAAAAAAAGAAAAAGAGGGAGAAGAAAAAGAAAAAATGAATTGAGTGATTCTTTTTGCATTGGAAAGCTTGAGTTAGTAGCATTCTTTGAAAGAATCTATCAGAAAATTGGCTCAAACTTTTCAAGAGGAAAGTTGGAGAGAGAGTTGTTGTATATCCTGTTTGGCAGTTGTTTTTCATCATTATCTTTACTGCCGTTGTGATCTTCACTTATATCTTGCTATCCAGAGCTACTTAGTATCCTTCATTGATGCTAGTTGTGCTACGCCGTGACCTCATTAGTGTTCTAGGCTCGCGTCTCTAGTCCGGTCTAGCCTAGGACCAGCACAGTACCGTCGTTGAGCGTTTATTCAACATTGCATCTTTGAATTGATTATTGCTAATCTTTTGCTACCATATATAGCCAACCCTGCTCCACATATTTCTACACCGTGTATACGTACGCTCCCCTGGCAATCGCTTTACTCAATATTCGGAGTTACTTGACACCGCTGGTTGCCGATTACCGCCTGCTGCATGGTAAGAACGTGTAAGACATTGATATTTGCTTTACTGTGAGCGTTTTACCACCACATCCTAGTAGTTATAGGAACATTATTTTTGGGTTTTGTTTCTTGTTCTACTAATCATGACAGGATCCAGAGTCAATTCATGGGCTTCGTCGATCGCGGGAGACGTGCCACCACCTTTGCAAATACCACAACCGTCACGAGAGGTGCACAAACATCCAAATGCACATGATCAG
>NW_021172501.1:0-980 GCF_002162155.2 Triticum dicoccoides
AGGGTGCGTTTACGTGTCGGTCATCAACACTCACATATTTTGCCGAATCGTGTCCGTTTCGTGCACTATTACTCAATGTTTTGGAGACCCAGAGGGATTTCCACCATTGATGAACCCCAGGGTGCATTTATGTGTCTGTCGTCAACACTCACAGTTTTGGCCAATTCTGACATGTTTCGTGGACTATTACTCACGGTTTTGGGGTCCCGAAGTGATTTCCATAGTTGTTGAACTCCAAGGTGTGCTTACGTGTTGGTCATCAACACTCGCAGTTTTGGCCGATTCTGGCCCGTTTCATGGACTATTACTCACCGTTTTGGGGTCCCAAAGCGATTTCCATGGTTGTCGAATTCCAAGGTGCGCTTACGTGTCGGTCATCAACATTCACAGTTTGGGCCGATTCTGGCCCGTTTCTTGGACTACTACTCTATTTTGGGGTCTCAGAGTCATTTCCATGATTGACGAACCCCAGGGTGCGTTTACGTGTCGGTCATCAACACTCACATATTTGGCCGAATCGTGTCCGTTTCGTGCACTATTACTCAATGTTTTGGAGACCCAGAGGGATTTCCACGATTGATGAACCCCGGGGTGCATTTATGTGTCTGTCGTCAACACTCATAGTTTTGGCCAATTCTGACATGTTTCGTGGACTATTACTCACGGTTTTGGGGTCCCGAAGTGATTTCCATAGTTGTTGAACTCCAAGGTGTGCTTACGTGTTGGTCATCAACACTCGCAGTTTTGGCCGATTCTGGCCCGTTTCATGGACTATTACTCACCGTTTTGGGGTCCCAAAGCGATTTCCATGGTTGTCGAATTCCAAGGTGCGCTTACGTGTCGGTCATCAACAATCACAGTTTGGGCCGATTCTGGCCCGTTTCTTGGACTACTACTCTATTTTGGGGTCTCAGAGTCATTTCCATGATTGACGAACCCCAGGGTGCGTTTACGTGTCGGTCATCAACACTCACATATTT
>NW_021172502.1:0-1204 GCF_002162155.2 Triticum dicoccoides
CTTTCCTCCCACTTACTTCTTTCGAGAGAAACTCTTTTTCCAGAAAGCATCCGTTCTTGGCAACAAAGATCTTGCCTTCGGATCTTAAGTAGAAGGTATACCCTATAGTTTCCTTAGGGTATCCTATGAATACACATTTTTCCGACTTGGGTTCGAGCTTTTCAGGTTGAAGTTTCTTGACATAAGCTTCGCATCCCCAAACTTTTAGAAACGACAGCTTAGGTTTCTTTCCAAACCATAATTCATACGGTGTCGTCTCAACGGATTTAGACGGTGCCCTATTTAAAGTGAATGTAGCTGTCTCTAGAGCGTATCCCCAAAATGATAGCGGTAAATCGGTAAGAGACATCATAGACCGCACCATATCCAATAGAGTGCGATTACGACGTTCGGACACACCGTTTCGCTGAGGTGTTCCAGGCGGCGTGAGCTGTGAAACGATTCCACATTTCTTTAAGTGTGTACCAAATTCGTGACTTAAGTATTCTCCTCCACGATCTGATCGTAAGAATTTTATCTTTCGGTCACGTTGATTCTCCGCCTCATTCTGAAATTCCTTGAACTTTTCAAAGGTCTCAGACTTGTGTTTCATTAAGTAGACATACCCATATCTACTCAAGTCATCTGTGAGAGTGAGAACATAACGATATCCTCCGCGAGCCTCAACGCTCATTGGACCGCACACATCGGTATGTATGATTTCCAACAAGTTGGTTGCTCGCTCCATTGTTCTGGAGAACGGAGTCTTGGTCATTTTACCTAAGAGGCATGGTTCGCACGTGTCAAACGATTCATAATCAAGAGACTCTAAAAGTCCATCGGCATGGAGCTTCTTCATGCGCTTGACACCAATGTGACCAAGGCGGCAGTGCCACAAGTATGTGGGACTATCGTTATCAACTTTAAATCTTTTGGCATCTACACTATGAACATGTGTAATATTACGCTCGAGATTCATTAAGAATAAACCATTGACCATCGAAGCATGACCATAAAACATATCTCTCATATAAATCGAACAACCATTATTCTCAGACTTAAATGAGTAGCCATCTCGTATTAAACGAGATCCAGATACAATGTTCATGCTCAAACTTGGCACTAAATAACAATTATTAAGGTTCAAAACTAATCCCGTAGGTAAATGTAGAGGCAGCGTGCCGACGGCGATCACATCGACTCTGGAACCATTCCCGACGCGCAT
>NW_021172503.1:0-982 GCF_002162155.2 Triticum dicoccoides
TTGCATAATCTTTTTAGGGTTTTGCTTTGTTGAATTTGCGGTTGCTTCGTCGTGTCTAGTTGCTGGTCTTAGAGTCTAGTCTTTTAGAGTTTCGAGTTCTGGTCATAAGTTGTCACGCCGCCGCCGCACCATCATCATCGCCCCTGCCATCTACCACCACCGCACCGAATCCGTATCCATATACCACCACCAATCCGTGTCCATATACCACCACCGATCCATATCCATATACTACCACCGCTACCACCACCGCTGCCATATACCACCACCATATATCCACCACCAATCCGAGTTCTTTGCTTATTAGGTTTGTTTTCGGGATCCATCTAGATTCCGATTCGTGTTTCCTTGCCGGAGTAGGTTTCGAAAAAAAAAGAGCGCAAAAAAAAAGAGCGCAAAAAAAAGAGCGCAAAAAAAAAGGAAAAAGAGCGAAAAAAAAATTCAGAGTGTGCTTTTCCCTTGTTTACGTGCCGCGCCGTGATTTTGTTAGTGTTCTAGGCTCGCGTCTCTAGCACAGTCTAGCCTAGGACCAGCACAGTACCGTCGTTGAGCATTTATTCAACTTTGCATCTCTGAATTGATTATTGCTGACCCTTTTTGCTACCATATTATAAGCCTTCCCAGCTCCACATACATCTACGTCGTGCGTTTGACTCTCCCTGGTAATCGCTCTATCCAAGCTTTGAGAGTTTTTCACTACAACGGTTGCCGATCACCGCCTGCTGCTGGGTAAGAACTGGTAAGAATTTGAGATTTGCTTGACGGATTTGTGACACCCACCACCACCACTTGTTCGTAGTCTGTAGGATCATATTCTTGTGTGTTTCTATTGCTGCTAACCATGCCAGGATCACAAGCCGACGAGATTGACTGGGAGAATTTATCGAACAAGGAGCTTCATGATAAGTTTCAGCAAATGATGACTGAACAGGTGCAAGATGTGCTGAACAATTTTGAAGAGGCCATGGAGAAGATCACTGGC
>NW_021172504.1:0-1173 GCF_002162155.2 Triticum dicoccoides
TTTTTTTGTGGCTTTTTCGTGGACTGTAGGTATGAAGAACAGACTCGATCTAAACTACGAAAAACTGTAAAATCTCACCGAGCAACCTGGAAATCTGATACCACTTGATAGAGGCGAGGGTCCCGATCTTTCGATGAGATGATGGATATCGCTTTGGTGGAAGTCGACTTTGACGATCCGACTACGAACGTGCGAGGACGTCGCGCCTTAGCAATCGCTAAACCAACTCCGAGAGGTTATTGACCACGCCGGAGCACGATCAACCTGACCACGAGGGTCTGTTTCCTGCGAGCAAACAAAGAACAAGCAAGAAACTAAGATTGCAATCTGGATATTGCGAATATAAGATGAAAGCTTTATTGATCAAGGTGGGGTTCTGTGACGCCTTTGTCTGGTCGTTGAACACAAACGAAGTACGCGAAGTTGCAGCTATGGCGAACTTTTAATCTAAACAAAACCCCAAAGTCTAAAGATGCCCTAAGGGCTGTATATATGGAGGAAGAGGGGGGAATTTCGTGGCCCTTGGTGGAGGGGTCCGAAATCAACCCTATCTCTTGTTTCCCCACACATACGGACTCTAAAAATAGCCTATACTTATGTATTTCGAAATTACATGGGCCTGGCCCAATAATAAGGTGACGCAGCACCTAAAATAGCCTCGGGACAAAATTTATGAAATGGCATCTTGTATATTTCGTCCAAGGCTTCATGCACCCATTATGGTGGCTTCAAAGTCCTGAAATCATCACTTGTAACTCCGTTCTGGTTCCCCTTGCGCATGCCATCATCTCCATGCTTGTTCTTGCTCCAATGTTCATCCTTCTCCAAGCTAGGCCCTTCATTTGTAAGCAAAACAAATGTATCCAATTTAGGCAGCATCATATTCTCATGAACATTAGAATCATTACCAAGAAACGAAAGTACCTGGTAATTTAGTTGGCGTGCGCGAGCTCTAGTAATTGGTCCAGTATGTATAGCAGCAGGGCCTGTGGGTGTAACAATGGTATTGATGTCCTCATCACCACCATTCATTGTCATAATAATAGTTGAGATCGTTCACATCTTCACTTGATCCAATCTGCATCTTATCTAGTTTGTTTTGGAAAGAGGGAGAAAAAAAAGAGAGAAAAAAAACGAGAGAAAAAAAAGAGAAAAAAAAAGTCAGAGAAAAAA
>NW_021172505.1:0-1022 GCF_002162155.2 Triticum dicoccoides
CTTCTTTGGAAATACAAGTTTCTCATAAACTTTGTACAAACCCAAATTTTTTGATCATCATCAAAGCATACATTCCAACTCCGAGATGCTCACTCCAGTCCTTAGAAGGATTGCTGGAGCTTTGCATACTTATTAGCATCTTTCGGGATTGACAAAACCTTCCGGTTGTATCACATACAACCTTTCCTCATTAAAATCGTCGAGGAAACAATGTTTTGACATCCTATCTGCAAGATTTCATAAATAATGCAGTAATCGCTAATATAATTCCAACAGACTCTTAGCATCACTACGAGTGAGAAAATCTCATCGTAGTCAACTCCTTGAACTTGTCGGAAAACATCTTAACGACAAGTCGAGCTTTCTTAATGGTGACATTTACCATCATTGTCCGTCTTCCTTTTGAAATCCATCTGTACTCATTAGCCTTACGACCATCGAGCCGTTCTGCCAAAGTCTAAACTTTGTTTTAATACATGGATCCTCTCTCGGATTTTATGGCCTCAAGCCATTTATCGGAATCCGGGCCCACCATCGCTTCTCCATAGCTCGTAGGTTCATTGTTGTCTAGCAACATGACCTTCAAGACATGATTACGTACCACTCTGAAGTAGTACGCATCCTTGTCATCCTACGAGGTTTGGGAGTGACTTGATCCGAAGTTTCATGATCAATATCATAAGCTTCCACTTCAATTGGTGTAGGTGCCACAGGAACAACTCCCTGTGCCCTGTCACACACTAGTTGAAGAGACGGTTCAATAACCTCATCAAGTCTCCACCATCCTCCCACTCAATTCTTTCGAGAGAAACTTTTCCTCGAGAAAGGACCCGATTCTAGAAACAATCCATATTGCTTTCGGATCTGAATTAGGAGGTATACCCAACTGTTTTGGGTTTCCTATGAAGATGCATTTTATCCGCTTTGGGTTCGAGCTTATCAACCTGAAACTTTTTCATATAAGCATCGCAGCCCCAAACTTTTAAGAAACGACAACTTAGGTTTCTCTAAACCATAATTCA
>NW_021172506.1:0-1498 GCF_002162155.2 Triticum dicoccoides
AAGAAGTGATCCTAAACAACCTACGTCAGACATAACTCCAACACCGTGTTCACTTCCCGAACTCCGCCGGAAAGAGACCATCACGGTTACACACGCGGTTGATTCATTTTAATTAAGTTAAGGTTCAAGTTATCTACAACCGGACATTAACAAATTCCCATCTGCCCATAACCGCTGGCACGGCTTTCGAAAGTTCAAATCCCTGCAGGGGTGTCCCAACTTAGCCCATCACAAGCTCTCACGGTCAACGAAGGAATAGACCTCCTCCCGAGACGTTCCGATCAGACTCGGTATCCCGGTACAACAAGACATTTCGACAGGGTAAAACTAAACCAGCAACACCGCCCGAATGTGCCGACAAATCCCGATAGGAGCTGCACATATCTCTTTCTCAGGGCACACTCAGATGAGCGCTCCATACAACTAAAACCAAACCTCGAGTTTCCCCGAGGGGGCGCTGCACAGGATTCTAGTTTGGACCAACACTCAGAGGAGCACTGGCCCGGGGGGTAAAATAATGATGACCCTCAGGAGCGCGACTCCCAAGGGAAAAGAAAAGGCTAGGTGGCAAATGGTAAAACCAATGTTGGGCATTGCTGGAAGAGCTTTACTTAAGGCGAACTGTCAAGGGGTTCCCATAATAGCCCAACCGCGTAAGGAACGCAAAATCCGGGAACATAACACCGATATGACGGAAACTAGGGCGGCAAGAGTGGAACAAAACACCAGGCATAAGGCCGAGCCTTCCACCCTTTACCAAGTATATAGATGCATTAATTAAATAAGATACATTGTGATATCCCAACAAGTAAACATGTTTCAACAAGGAACAACATCTCCGTGTTCCAACAAGGAACAAACTTCAATCTTCACCTGCAACTAACAACGCTATGAGAGGGGCTGAGCAAAGCGGTAACATAGCCAATCAACGGTTTGCTAGGACAAGGTGGGTTAGAGGCTTGGTTCAACAATATAGGAGGCATGATAAGCAAGTGGTAGGTATCGCAGCATAGGCATAGCAAAAGAGCGAGCAACTAAGCAAGCAAAGATAGAAGTGATTTCGAGGGTATGATCATCTTGCCTGAAATCCCGCAAGGAAGAAGAACGGGTCCATGAAGAAGACAAACGGACGCAATCGAACGAATCCTCACAACACGACGTTACCGGAAACAACCCGAAGAAGCAACACCGGAAAGAAGCAAACAACATAGTAAACAACCACCACAATAAACATGACATGATGCACAACCAAGTATGATGCATGTCCGGTTTAATGAAGCATGGCATGGCAAAATGCACAAACAATCCTACAAATTAAGTGGAGCTCAACATGCAACTCCGTTGCATATTGACGAAACACCACATGACTTATTTAGTTCTCTCTCGTTAGGTACTCAACAATATTAAATGTTGTTTAAGCATGGCAAGTGGTGAAGCATAACAAAACTATATCATCTAAACAATTTAAATGGGGCCGGACATAACAAATAACAAATCC
>NW_021172507.1:0-633 GCF_002162155.2 Triticum dicoccoides
TCGTCGTCGCCCCGCTCCACCCGTCACCGTCGCCGCGGCACGCCCGTCACCGTCGCCGTCGCCCTGCCCGTTGGTCCGGCCGGCGCCCCTCCCCTGTTTTTTATATATTATATATGCTTGTGTATATTGCCTCTTTGTGTATATTATGCATATATGTATTGTGTATATTGCTTCTTTTCAGATTTTTTTTCATATATATGTTTGTATTTTGTATTTTTCTTTTTTAGAAAAATGTATATATGTTTTTATGTTCTCTGTGTATATATGTTCATATATGCAAAAGTTAGGTTTAAATATTTAGAAAAGGATTATCTATATATGTTCTCTGATTTAGTACATTTTAGGTTACTTTCATTTTTAGAAAAGTTTTATATATTTAGGAGAGGAAAAAGGAAAATAAGAATAGGAAAAAGGAGAAGTAGAGGAGAGGAAGAAAAGGAAGAGGAGAAGAAGAAAGGAATAGAGGAGAAGAAGAAAAAATAGAATTTTTTTATCTATTTTTTCTTCTTCTCCTCTATTCCTTTCTTCTTCTCCTCTTTTTTTTCTTCTTTTTTTCTTCGATCTTCTCCCCCACCCAATAGGAAAGTTTTATATAGAAAGTTACAATTTTAGAAAAGTTTTATATATGCAAAA
>NW_021172508.1:0-1110 GCF_002162155.2 Triticum dicoccoides
TTTAGCCTACTCGTTGATGTCAACGTCTACATAGAACCCATCAGAAGGGGTTGCAGCGTCTTCTGTAAAAATGTAAATTATAGCAACATGAGTACAAAGGTACTCAGCAAGACTTACATCAGATCCTACATACATGCATATTATCAAGAAGGGTTGGTGGAGTTATTGCAGCAAGCCAGCTTTGACTCTTGGCTAGACTATCCTACGATACTCCAACTTGAAATGGTTTTGCGCACACGAGTCCACTACTCACCACTTCAATACACTACCGAGGATCCACCTCCGTCTTCCTACGGAAGAGCCATCCTCGGCACTCACTCTTATCTTGAGGCTTTTAGTAGTTCCCATTTACTTGTCTATGAACTGTATAGGCAACCAAGTAGTCCTTTACCGCGGACGCGGCTATTCGAATAGATTATGATAACCCTGCAGGGGTGTACTTCTTCATGCATGTTTCCACCACTTAGCGCCTGCACACGACATGTGCTCGGCAGACTTCAAGCGAAAGCCGACGTGGGTGTAGACCACGACCTACCTAAACACTTAAGCCTCTAGTCCAGGTTTATCGCCTATTCAGGTTCCATCCGCAGGGAGTCCGGCCGAGGTTTCCCATACGGCCCCGAACGATGTGAACAGGGTTCCCGAGATACCTAACGGGTATTCGGTACACCGTGCCACGTACCTACCGCATCACATCCCACCCCTACGGTCAGCGCTGTCCATGGCCTCCAGTAGGCTACAAACACCAAAAACTACTTGCAACTCCTGGACAGAGAGCTAGGGTGAATAAGAAGTCGAGCGGGGTCATATTTCAGGGCCCAATGCATGGTAGTAGCTGTATCTTAAATCACGCATACAGATCTCAGTGCTTAAGGTCGGCTTCAATGAAACAACCCACCATGTACTCCTACATGGCCTCTCATCGATACCTTTACCAAATCGTGTTCACCACACCACTCTCATTACCGACATAAACATTTCACTCTAGCCCATCACCCAGATGAACCAGACCTGACACGACTCTAAGCATAGCAGGCATAGCAAGGTAGGAACAACACATACATATGGCTCAAACAACTCCTACACATGCTAGTGGGTTTCATCTAGTTA
>NW_021172509.1:0-1452 GCF_002162155.2 Triticum dicoccoides
AGCTAGGGTGAATAAGAAGTCGAGCGGGGTCATATTTCAGGGCCCAATGCATGGTAGTAGCTGTATCTTAAATCACACATACAGATCTCAGTGCTTAAGGTCGGCTTCAATGAAACAACCCACCATGTACTCCTACATGGCCTCTCATCGATACCTTTACCAAATCGTGTTCACCACACCACTCTCATTACCGACATAATCATTTCACTCTAGCCATCACCCAGATGAACCAGACCTGACACGACTCTAAGCATAGCAGGCATAGCAAGGTAGGAACAACACATACATATGGCTCAATCAACTCCTACACATGCTAGTGGGTTTCATCTAGTTACTGTGGCAATGACAGGTCATGCAGAGGAAATGGGTTCAACTACCGTAGCACACAGCAGTTTGAAATGCGTTGTCTTAATGCAGTAAAAGAGAGCAGGAGCGAGAACATGGGATTGTATTGATATGATCAAATGGTTGGTTGCTTGCCTGATGGTTCGATGCACTGATACGGTTCTTCGTTAGGGTAATCACGGTACTCCTCGGAGGCAGAACCTGTCGCAAAGGACACCGATACACAACCATCACCAAACAATGTGCAACAATATGATGCATGCATGAAACATGGCAATATGAGTGTGTTGGGCTAATGCAACTAAAACCAGAAGGGTTTGAACAAATTTGAATCAAGGGTTCAAATTTCAAATTCAAATATGGCCTTTTAAAGTGCTTTTCCTTGTTCTGCTTGAAACATCAATTTAACTTGTTTGATCATGCATGAAAATAGTACAGATGGATAGATTGGATTTTTCTGATCATTTTTCATATATAATTTGTCCAATTTGGAGTTACAGAATAAAAGTTATGAATTTTTGAAGTTTAAATAATATTCTGGAATTTCCTGATTTAAATTAAATCCAGAAATATAATTATTGCGCCAGCATGACGTCAGCATGACGTCAATGGTCAACTGCGGCTGGCTGGAGTCAAACCTGACGTGTGGGGCCCACACGTCAGTGACAGGGGGTTTAAACAGGGTTAAATTAGTCCTAATTACTAATTAGTGGCGCTGGGGCCCACTAGTCAGTGTCAGGGGGTTAACTAACAGTGGTTAGCGCTAATCCTAATTAGCTACAGGGCTGGGCCCACCTGTCAGGGACTCAGGGGGGGTTCCTGCCGTGGTCAAAGTGGGTCAAACCCACCGGCGACGTGACGCCGGCGAGGCCCGAGACGGCGGCGCGATGCGGGATCGCGCTACAGGGCACGGGCGAGGCTGTGCTTGGGCTCGTTGGAGAGCTCTTGCTCCCGCGCGTCGAACGGTGGTGGTGGCCGAGCCTGGGGTGGCCGGAGTCGACGGCGGCGAGCTCGGCTGCGGCCGCCGGAGTTCGGGTGCGGTCGGAGTCGGCGTTGCAGGGGGTTTGGGGAGGCGTTGGTGCGTGCTGCGTGCTCCTAGTGAGGCGT
>NW_021172510.1:0-1345 GCF_002162155.2 Triticum dicoccoides
CGACGGCCCTCGACTGTTACTTTGTGGCGGAGCGACAGGGCAGGTTGAGACCACCTAGGAGACAGGTGGGCCTGGCCCTGTTCGGCGTTCGCGGATACTTAACACGCTTAACGAGATCTTGGTATTTGATCTGAGTCGGCTACGAGCCTATACGCACTAACCATCTACGCGGGAGTAGTTATGGGTATCCCGACGTCGTGGTATCAGCCGAAGCACTTCAGACGTCAGCGACGGAGCGGCGCGCGCCGAATTGGACTGGAACGCCACTAGGCTAGGTCTGCTTTCGGCCGCCCTCGCAACGTGCAGGTGTGCTATGGGCGATGGGCCCAGACCCCTGTGCGCTTAGGTTTAGACCGGCGTGCTGGCCTCTCTGTTTTGCCTAGGTGGGGCTGCGACGTGTTGATCTTTCGCGGCCGGGCATGACCCAGGAAAGTGTGTCCGGCCAAATGGGATCAAGCATGTTGGGTTATGTGGTGCACCCCTGCAGGGAAGTTAATCTATTCGAATAGCCGTGATCTTCGGTAACAGGACGACTTGGAGTTGTACCTTGACCTTATGACAACTAGAACCGGATACTTAATAAAACACACCCTTCCAAGTGCCAGATACAACCGGTGGTCGCTCTACCTCAGGGATATGAGGAGGGGATCGCCGGGTAGGATTATGCTATGAGATGCTATTTGGAGATGCTACTTGGAGGACTTCAATCTACTCTCTTCTACTTGATGCAAGACGGTGGCTGCGAGAAGCGTAGTCTTCGACAGGATTAGTTATCCCCCTCTTATTCTGGCGTTCTGCAGTTCAGTCCACTGATATGGCCTCCTTACACATATACCCATGCATATGTAGTGTAGTTCCTTGCTTGCGAGTACTTTGGATGAGTACTCACGGTTGCTTTCTCCCTCTTTTTCCCCTTTCCTTTCTTTCTGGTTGTCGCAACCAGATGCTGGAGCCCTGGAGCCAGACGCCACCGTCGACGACGACCCCTACTACACCGGAGGCGCCTACTACTACGTGCAGCCCGCTGACGACGACCTGGAGTAGTTTAGGAGGATCCCAGGCAGGAGGCCTGCGCCTCTTTCGATCTGTATCCCAGTTTGTGCTAGCCTTCTTAAGGCAAACTTGTTTAACTTATGTCTGTACTCAGATATTGTTGCTTCCGCTGACTCGTCTATGATCGAGCACTTGTATTCGAGCCCTCGAGGCCCCTGGCTTGTATTATGATGCTTGTATGACTTATTTATGTTTTAGAGTTGTGTTGTGATATCTTCCCGTGAGTCCCTGATCTTGATCGTACACATTTGCGTGCATGATTAGTGTACGATTAAATCGGGGGCGTCACAAG
>NW_021172511.1:0-797 GCF_002162155.2 Triticum dicoccoides
AGTTTTAGCCAATTCTGGCCCATTTCTTGGATTATTACTCACTATTTTGGGGTCCCGGAGCGATTTCCGTAGTTGTTGAACCCCAAGGTGCGCTTACGTGTCGGTCATCAACACTGGCAGTTTTGGCCGATTTTGGGCCGTTTCATGGACTATTACTCACTGTTTTGGGGTCCCGAAGTGATTTCCATGGTTAACGAACCATGTGGTGCGTTTATGTGTCCGTCATCAACACTAACAGTTTAGGCCGATTCTAGCCCGTTTCTTTGATTATTACTCACCGTTTTCGGGTAACGAAGCAATTTCCATAATTGTTGAACCCCAAGGTCCGCTTACGTGTCGGTCATCCACACTGGCAGTTTTCGCCAATTGTGGCCCATTTCATGGACTATTACTTATTGTTTTGGGGTCCTGGAGTGGTTTCCATGGTTAACGAACCCTGTGGTGCGTTTATGTGTCGGTCATCAACACTCGCAGTTTTGGCCGATTCTGACCCGTATCTTGGATTATTACTCACTATTTTGGGGTCTCGAACAGATTTCCATAGTTGTTGAACCCCAAGGTGCGCTTACGTGTCGGTCATCAACACTGGCAGTTTTGGCCGATTCTGGCCCGTTTCATGGACTACCACTCACTATTTCGGGGTCCCGGAGTGGTTTCCATGGTTAACGAACCCTGTGGTGCGTTTACGTGTCGGTCATCAACACTGGCAGTTTTAGCCAATTCTGGCCCATTTCTTGGATTATTACTCACTATTTTGGGGTCCCGGAGCGATTTCCGTAGTTGTTGAACCCCAAGGT
>NW_021172512.1:0-1599 GCF_002162155.2 Triticum dicoccoides
GTCTCAGTCGGCTGACGTCATCGCATGTAGATTAGGCCTGTTAACTAGCTCTATTTCTGCTGGGTTGAATCGGCTTAGTACTTGGGCTTATTTCATTTTACTTGTTTGTTTGTTTGTTATTTTGGGCCGGGCTGCTCACTTGTTCTGCTGTCATTAGGCAGGGCCCTTTTCTTTCTTTTTCTTCGGCGGTCACGGACATACGGTGCCACTCGTAGATATGCCTGCGTTCTGCTCGAAAAAAGAAAAGAGCTATGCCCACGTACAGATGCATTGGCATGCAGATGGATGGATATGGGTCTGCAGAGGGTACTACACGTGATTAGCATGTCTACGCCTGTGATATCTTGTCACATAGTATGTACGTATGTGTGTCAGTGTGTCACTGTTAGTACATGTGTCATTTGACTCGCCCGCCTCCTCTTCCGGTGCCCAGTCCAGTTGCGATCGGGATAAAATACATGCAGTTGCGGTCGGGTGCGGTACTTGCAGTTGTGGGCACTGATAGAAAAAGAGGCTTCCGTCCAGCCCCATTAGTCGCGAAACTGTAGGAACCGCGACTAATGAAGTCTTTAGTCGCGGTTCGGCAGATGAACCGCGACCAAATGCCTGGGCCCAGGGCGCTCGCGGGCTTTAGTCGCGGTTGGCCAGGCCAAGCGCGACTAAAGGTGCCCAAAGGCCTTTAGTCGCGGTTGGCCAGGCCAACCGCGACTAAAGCTCCTCCCTTTTAGTCCCGGTTTGTGGCACGAACCGGAACTAATGGGGTTGAGACCTTTAGTCCCGGTTCGTGCCACGAACCGGTACTAAAGGTCCCATTTTCAAACTCTAACCCCCCTCTGGGATCGCCTTTTCAGTTTTAAAAAAAATAAAAGAAAATAATGGAAATGTCAAAAAAATAAAAGAAAATAAGTTTCTCATGTGATATGTGGTCTAGTTGTTGGGAAAATTTGCAAATGTGAATTTTGACTTTATTTGCAAAATCTCTCTGAAATTTGTAAAAATGGGCATAACTTTTGCATACTAACTCGGATGAAAAAGTTTTTTATATGAAAAATCATCTACTCGAAAAGTTACATCCAAATTTAACAGGGGGAACCCCGTTAAACATTTTCAAATCAGCTTATCGTGCCTTCTTCTTCGGGCTCACGGACATGCCAATGGCCGAGGAAATATGGAACTGTCACGTGCCTCCTCAGCTAAAATTCTTCGCCTGGCTGGTTGTCAAGAACCGGTGCTGGACTTCTGGACTTTAGACCGCCTTGCAGCTAGGAGCCTAGCTACCGCACCAGCCTTGCTGCCCAGTATGCCTTCAGGAACCGGCGACGCTCGACTACCTGCTGTCTGGTTCCTTTGCCCGCGCTGTCTAGTTCAACGCATTGCGGGCTAGGCGATGGGAGCGGCACACTCCTACTCAGCATGATGCACTCGTCGCATGGTGGACGGCAGCAAGCACAGACGCCCCGGTGACGACAAGAAAGAAGCTCAACTTCTACCTTGTCCTAGTAATGCACCGCATCTGGAAAGAGAGGAATAGCTGGTCTTCGACAAGGTGGGATAGTTGCTGGCAAAGGTAGTGAGTGGAGGTTGTGCCAGGTTTTTTTT
>NW_021172513.1:0-1251 GCF_002162155.2 Triticum dicoccoides
AATTTGGAGTTACAGAATAAAAGTTATGAATTTTTGAAGTTTAAATAATATTCTGGAATTTCCTGATTTAAATTAAATCCAGAAAATCAATTACTGCGTCAGCCTGACGTCAGTGTGACGTCAGCAGGTCAACGGAACTGGTCCAGGTCAAACCTGACAGTGGGTCCCGCATGTCAGGGTGATTATTTTAATTAAAACTTAATTAAAACTAATCCTGTTTAATTAACAGGGCTGGGCCCCACCTGTCATTGACTCAGGGGAGTCAACCAGGGCCCACCCGTGGTCAAACCCGAGTCGGCTGCACCGGCGTTTAGCCGCCGGCGAGCCCGACGCGGCGGCGGAAGTGGTTTTGGTCATTTCGGCCACCAAACGGACTGCGGAGACCACCGGAGTGGAGCTGAGGCCAACCCGCAGCTCTTGGCGGAGCCCGTTGGGGTCGGGGTGGCCGGAGTCAACGGCGGCGAGCTCGGCTGCGGCCGCCGGGGTTCGGTCGTGCATGGGAACGGTGCTGGAGCTCGAAGTCGAGCAAAGCGAGGCGCTAGGGATGCTCTACGGGGTCTTGCGAACTTGTTGGACTCGCCGGGGTGACCAAATGGTCACCGGAGCTGCGTCGACGGCGAGTTCGGCGACGGCGGAGGTTCGGCCGTGGTGGGGAGGTGGCTACGGTGAGGGAACGAGGGGAAGGAGAGGGGGAAACGGTGGCGTAGCTCACCGCGGTTGTAGTGGGCGTCGAAGCGGGCTCGGGGACGCACTGGAGACGGCGAATTCGACGACGACGGTGGTCGGAGCCCGAAGAGGGGAACGGCGACGTGGCGGCGATGCAGGGCTTCCGGGGAGCTGTGGAGCGGTGGGGAGGAAGAGGGAGTCGTGGCGGAGCTCCTGAGCTAGTCGGGGGAGCGAGGGGTGGTCGGAGACGGTGGCTATGGCGAACGGCGGCGAGTGTGGTGTTCGGCCGGGCGAGAGAGAAAGCGAGGGAGAGGAGAGGAGAGCCGGGGGAGAGTGAGAGAGAGCAGGGGGGAGGGCGTGGCGTCGTCCAGGGAGTCGAGCGAGGAGGGGAGGCCAGGCAAGCAGGCGAGCAGGTGGCGTGGCGCGGTGGCCGTGCGCGCGCGCCGGCCACACTCCCCTCCCTCTGTCGGGGCGAAGACGACAGAGGAGGGAGGTGGGCTGGGCCGGCTGCCGGCTGGGCCAGCCAGCTGGCTGGGCCGCACAGTGGAGGAGCCCAGGTAAGCTCCTCCTGTTATATATTTTTCC
>NW_021172514.1:0-1825 GCF_002162155.2 Triticum dicoccoides
AAAATTGGAAAGACTGCCCACTGCCGGGAAAGAAGCAAAAGGCGCCAGAGCCGGGAAAGAAGCGAAAGGCGCCAGAGCCGCTGCTGAAGGTATGGAAAACGAGGTCTGTTTTCTGGGACTTGCCGTACTGGAAGATCCACCGTGTGCCTCACAGCCTTGATGTCATGCATATCACGAAGAACGTGTGCGAGAGTCTGCTTGGTACCCTGCTCAACATGCCAGAGAGGACCAAAGATGGGCCGAAAGCAAGGGCAGACTTGAAATCAATGGGCATCAGGCAGGAGCTTCACGCTATATATGATGATGATGATGATGATGATGATGATGATGATGATGAGGCGAAGCAGGACACAGAAAGTCGTCGCAAAGGCAAAAAGGCCAAGAAGACCGGAAATGACTACCCTCCCGCGTGCTTCACTCTAAGTCAGGAGGAGATCGAGCAGTTTTTCACCTACCTCCTAGGAGTAAAACTTCCTTACGGTTACGCGGGGAAGATAAGCAGATACCTAGACCCAGCGAAGCAGAAGTTCAGCGGGATGAAGTCTCACGACTGTCATGTGCTGATGACGCAGATACTTCCAGTTGCAATCCGTGGGATCATGGACGCGCACGTCCGTGAAACGCTATTTGGCCTATGCAACTTCTTCGACGTCATCTCTCGGAAGTCGATTGGCGTGAGGCAACTCAGAAGGCTACAGGAAGAGATCGTGGTGATACTATGCGAGCTTGAGATGTACTTCCCGCCCGCATTCTTCGACGTTATGGTGCATCTGCTGGTCCATATAGTGGAGGATATCATCCAACTCGGGCCGATGTTCCTGCACATCATGATGCCGTTCGAAAGGATGAATGGTGTCATCAAAGGATACATTCACAACATGTCACGCCCAGAAGGAAGCATAGCCAGGGGCTTTCTGACCGAAGAGTGCATCTCCTACTGCACGAATTATCTAGGCATCGAGAACCCCGTTGGTCTGCCCGTCAACAGGCACCTCGGCAGGCTCGCTGGATGGGGTCACCGTGAGGGTCGCCGCGAAATGCATGTCGACTTCGAGGGTCGACTCGCCGACTTTGAAAGAGCAAACCTAGTCGCGCTACAACACATAGACGTGGTCGATCCTTGGGTGGTAGAGCACAAAACCTTTATTAAGAAGACATACAATGACCGAGGCCAACAGAGGACGGACGGAGATATACTCAAAGAGCACAACTCATGTTTCACGCGTTGGTTCAAGCAGAAGCTTCTGTCATACCCTTTACATGAGGATTCTTCCGCGGAAGAACAACTCATATTCGCCTTGTCACAGGGCGCCGAGCACAACCTGATGACCTATGAGGCATACGATATCAACGGCTACACATTCTACAAAGAAGAGTGAACTTCTAGACACACCTCAGACGCTTGTCTTCTAAAAAGAAGAGTGAACTTTCTAGACACACCCCTCAAGAACTAGGTTACCCTGAGAACGTGGACTTGGACCTTAGCAACAACACACTAACAGGTTCTATCCCAAAACACCTAGGCAATATCACAAACATCTCTCAATTGTTCCTTGACAATAACCAACTTTTTGGCGACATTCCTCGAGAATTAGGTTATTTGGTCAACTTAGAGATCTTGTTCCTTGACAATAACCAACTTTTTGACCAAACTTTGTTTCTATTTAGAGAGAAACATGGCCCACAACGATGAGGCCGGGGGTTCGGGCGGCAAGGCATTCTGGGAGCTGTCCCAGGAGATGGAGGAACAACCTCACTTGTATGAGGCCGCCGCCTTCCCCACCGATCCTGAGACCACTGATGGTGCCGCCAAGGATGACCACAC
>NW_021172516.1:0-1127 GCF_002162155.2 Triticum dicoccoides
AAACTGAAATTGAATATTCCACCATTTGAGGGTAGATATGTTCCTGATATATATCTTACTTGGGAGTTAGAAACTGAACAACGATTTACATGTTTACAATATCCTGAGGAGAGACGAGTTGCTGCTGCTGTTTGTGCTTTCACTAGTTTTGCATGTGTATGGTGGTCTGAACATTGTAGATTATATCCTATTCCAACTACTTGGGCTGCTTTGAAAACTGCTATGCGTACGCGTTGGGTTCCACCATATTATCAACGTGAATTGCTTCAAAAATTGCAGCGTTTAAGACAAGGAAAAAATTCTGTAGAAGAATATTATCAGGAATTACAAACTGGCATGATTCGATGTGGTATTGTTGAGGAGAATGAAGCTATGCTTGCACGTTTTCTGGGTGGATTAAATAGAGAGATTCAGAGCATTCTAGACTATAAGGAGTATACTAATATCACTCGTTTATTCCATCTTGCTTGTAAAGCTGAACGTGAAGTGCAGGATCGACAAGCATTGGCGCGAACTAACTTTTCTGCAGGCCGACCTTCCTCATGGACGCCGCGTGCATCTTCTACTTCAACTGCACCAGCACCTCAATCAGGTGCCTCCTACAGCCGTGGTACAAGAAAACAGGAACAACCACCATTATCTGCCAAGAGCGCACCTGCGGGGCCTGCACAGCGTTCTTCTTCTTCCATGGCATCAACAGGGCACACAAGTGATATTATTTGTCGTCGTTGTAAGGGAGGAGGTCATTATGCGAGGGAATGCAAATCTCCGCGTGTGATGATTGCTACCGCGGATGGTGGATATGAGTCCGCTAGTGACTATGATGAGGAGACATTGGCTCTTATTACACGTGAAGAACATGGTGGAGATGATTCTGATCATGAGACGCAATACATGGCTCCTGAAGACGCTGACAGGTATGAATGTTTAGTTGCTCAACGTGTTTTGAGTGTGCAGGTCACACAAGCTGAGCAAAATCAGAGGCACAATTTGTTCCATACCAAGGGAGTTGTGAAGGAACGTTCTGTGCGCGTCATAATAGACGGAGGGAGCTGCAACAACTTGGCTAGCTTGGAGATGGTGGAGAAGCTTTCTCTCACCACAAGACCACATCCACATCCTTACTA
>NW_021172517.1:0-1112 GCF_002162155.2 Triticum dicoccoides
GGGGAACAAGAACGGAGTTACAAGTGATGATTTCAGGACTTTGAAGCCACCATAATGGGTGCATGAAGCCTTGGACGAAATATACAAGATGCCACTTCATAAATTTCGTCCCGAGGCTATTTTAGGTGCTGCGTCACCTTATTATTGGGCCAGGCCCATGTAATTTCGAAATACATAAGTATAGGCTATTTTTAGAGTCCGTATGTGTGGGGAAACAAGAGATAGGGTTGATTTCGGACCCCTCCACCAAGGGCCACGAAATTCCCCCCTCTTCCTCCATATATACAGCCCTTAGGGCATCGTTTAGACTTTGGGTTTTGTTTGGATTAAAAGTTCGCCATAGCTGCAACTTCGCGTACTTCGTTTGTGTTCAACGACCAGACAAAGGCGTCACAGAACCCCACCTTGATCAATAAAGCTTTCATCTTATATTCGCAATATCCAGATTGCAATCTTAGTTTCTTGCTTGTTCTTCGTTTGCTCGTAGGAAACAGACCCTCGTGGTCAGGTTGATCGTGCCCCGGCGTGGTCAATAACCTCTCGGAGTTGGTTTAGCGATTGCTAAGGCGCGACGTCCTCGCACGTTCGTAGTCGGATCGTCAAAGTCGACTTCCACCAAAGCGAAATCCACCTTCTCATCGAAAGACAGGACACCTTTGCCTCTATCAAGTGGTATCAGTTTTCAGGTTGCTCGGTGAGATTTTACAGTTTTTCGTAGTTTAGATCGAGTCTGTTCTTCATACCTACAGTCCACGAAAAAGCCACAAAAAAATTAGGGTTAGTTCATCATATCCGAACCAATCTGAGCCTTTGCATAATCTTTTTAGGGTTTTGCTTTGTTGAATTTGCGGTTGCATCGTCGTGTCTAGTTGCTGGTCTTAGAGTCTAGTCTTTTAGAGTTTCGAGTTCTGGTCATAAGTTGTCACGCCGCCGCCGCACCATCATCATCGCCCCTGCCATCTACCACCACCGCTCCGAATCCGTATCCATATACCACCACCAATCCGTGTCCATATACCACCACCGATCCATATCCATATACTACCACCGCTACCACCACCGCTGCCATATACCACCACCATATATCCACCACCAATCCGAGTTCCTTGCTT
>NW_021172518.1:0-949 GCF_002162155.2 Triticum dicoccoides
GCCCTTGGTGGAGGGGTCCGAAATCAACCCTATCTCTTGTTTCCCCACACATACGGACTCTAAAAATAGCCTATACTTATGTATTTCGAAATTACATGGGCCTGGCCCAATAATAAGGTGACGCAGCACCTAAAATAGCCTCGGGACGAAATTTATGAAGTGGCATCTTGTATATTTCGTCCAAGGCTTCATGCACCCATTATGGTGGCTTCAAAGTCCTGAAATCATCACTTGTAACTTCGTTCTTGTTCCCCTTGCGCATGCCATCATCTCCATGCTTGTTCTTGCTCCAATGTTCATCCTTCTCCAAGCTAGGCCCTTCATTTGTAAGCAAAACAAATGTATCCAATTTAGGCAGCATCATATTCTCATGAACATTAGAATCATTACCAAGAAACGAAAGTACCTGGTAATTTAGTTGGTGTGCACGAGCTCTAGTAATTGGTCCAGTATGTATAGCAGCAGGGGCTGTGGGTGTAATAATTGTATTGATGTCCTCATCATCAATGAATTCAACCCATTTAGCATGTCTACGATTTAGTTTAGCTTGACTTTTAATATGTTTCAAAGATTCATGATCAGAATGTATAACAAATTCTTTGGGCCATAAATAATGTTGCCATGTTTCTAAAGTCCGAACAAGAGCATATAATTCTTTATCATAAGTAGAATAATTCAGACTAGGCCCACTCAATTTTTCAGAAAAGTATGCAACAGGTTTGCCATCTTGTAATAACACACCTCCTAATCCAATTCCACTAGCATCACATTCAAGCTCAAAAGTCTTATTAAAATCAGGAAGTTGGAGTAAAGGAGCATGTGTCAACTTATCTTTCAATACCGTGAAGGCTTCTTCCTGTGCGGTACCCCAAAGAAAAGGCACATCTTTCTTTGTAAGCTCATTGAGAGGTGCAGCAATGGTGCTGAAATCTCTCACAAAACGCCTGAT
>NW_021172519.1:0-929 GCF_002162155.2 Triticum dicoccoides
GAAGCAATCGTTGCCGCCACTCCAGGGGAAGGCCGGAAGGGGATCAAGTCCATCATCATCTTGGTGCTCTAGGAGATATGGCTAGAACGGAACAACTGCACTTTTCGTGCAAAAAAGGCGCTAGGGAGTGACATTGTGGCGGCATGTCATCGTGCTATTCAGCTGTGGCGCCAAGCTGGGGCAAAATGCCTATCGCGGCCTTTTGCAGAACCTCCGACCGGAATTGGCTAATGTAATCTTTATTTTCCTTTAGGCCACTTGATCCTAGGATCTTCACCATGTATTTGCTCTTTTTGTTGCTTCCTGCTTAATATATGAATGCCAGCAGCGTTGGGTCTTTCAAAAAAAAGAATCTCACCATTTCTGGGATCATTTCAGTCAACCAATGTAAGCGGACCTCATTAATGATGACTGGCCGTTCCAACATAGGTTGATTTGGAAATGAAAAAATTTAGCTAAAAATCAAAATTTTCATGTGGTAGATTCATTGAGAGGTGATCCGAACGAAATTCTATCTTAAACAAGATCTCAAGTTGCTTAGATACAAAGTTAAAGAGAAACATATTCAAGAGCTTTCAGAATGGATAGATAACAATATGTAATTCCACGGTTTCTATACCTAGAACTGGCATTGGTTAGGCCTTCTGGACTGTCTTTTCCTCTGTTTCTTCCTTTTTTCCTTCCCCTTGTAAATTACTTTTATGGTTTATTGAAAATTTACCGTAGAACTATTATTCTATGGTTTTCGGGTAAAAAAAGACAACATGAAAAATGATAGATGCCAGCATTACGCAAAGTGTTGTTTTTGTGATATCGAGGAACATATATTTCTTCCTAGAATGTCCAGTCGCCATGCTTTTCTGCCTACTATTAAGATATGTGACACATTTCTTGTATCTTGTATGTTGGCTTCATATTTCTTGTTTCTT
>NW_021172520.1:0-925 GCF_002162155.2 Triticum dicoccoides
TTACGTGTCGGTCATCAGCACTCGCAGTTTTGGCCGATTCTGGCCCGTTCGTGGACTATTACTCACTGTTTTGGGGTCCCTGAGTGATTTCCACGATTGACGAACCCCAAGATGTGCTTACGTGCCGGTCATCAACACTCACAGTTTTGGCCAATTCTGGCCCGTTTCGTGGACTATTACGCATTGTTTTGGGGTCACGGAGTGATTTCCACGATTGACGAAACCCAAGGTGTGCTTACGTGTCGGTCATCAACACTCGTAGTTTTGGCCGATTCTGGCCCGTTTCGCGGACTATTACTCACTGTTTTGGGGTCCCGGAGTGATTTCCACGATTGACGAACCCCAAGGTGCGCTTACGTGTCGGTCATCAGCTCTCGCAGTTTTGGCCGATTCTGGCCCGTTTCATTGACTATTACTCACTGTTTTGGGGTCTCGGAGTGATTTTCACGATTGACGAACCCCAGGGTGCGCTTACGTGCCGGTCATCAACACTCGCAGTTTTGGCCGATTCTGGCCCGTTTCGTGGACTATTACTCATTGTTTTGGGGTGTCGGAGTGATTTTCACGATTAACGAACCCCAAGGTGCGCTTACGCGTCGGTCACCAACACTCGCAGTTTTGGCAGATTCTGGCCCATTTCGTGGACTATTACTCACTGTTTTGGTGTCCCGGAGTGATTTTCACGATTAACGAACCCCAAGGTGCGCTTACGCGTCGGTCATCAACACTCGCATCTTTGGCCGATTCTGGCCCGTTTCGTGGACTATTACTCATTGTTTTGGGGTCCCGGAGTGATATCCACGATTGACGAACCCCAAGGTGCGCTTACGTGCCGGTCATCAACACTCGTAGTTTTGGCCGATTCTGGCCCGTTTCGCGGACTATTACTCACTGTTTTGGGGTCCCGGAGTGATTTCCACGATTG
>NW_021172521.1:0-2333 GCF_002162155.2 Triticum dicoccoides
TTCGACGTTGTGAAGTTCAGGATGCTCCTAGCTGTATCTCCGGCCTTGCGCCGATGGGCCGCTCTGGAGGAATCTTCGTGTCCGCGGCCGACCGTGCCGACCAGTTGCCTACGTGGCGCTCTCCGCTTATGCCCAAGGAATTTGAATTTGAACTGGCTTCAATTTCTGAAAATTTCACCCTAATCTGCACCACTTTCGGACGCATCCAACAAGTGTACTGTTTCTCAAAAGAAAAAAAGTGTACTGATGGCCCGATCGAGACCCAGCTCCCTGCGTATCAGCTTCCTTAATCTAATCGGGGATTTAATGTTCGACGCGTTTTTGTCGCAATTTTATGAAAATACAGCATCAATACGCACATACAGGTGTTGACAAAGATGTTGATTTTTTTTGAAAAATACCGTATCGAGCCGGTGGAGAGCATGATTTATGCCTGCCGGTACGTTGATCTAATCAACTTGATTAGATAACTATGCATGCAACGAGCCATGCATGGCTCACGTGCGCTATGAAGAATGAAGAATATTATGTGTGTATCCATGTGGTACGTGCTAGTATATACGCATATAGCTAGTTAAATGGTCAATGGCCAAGTTGTACAGCAAGCAAATGACCGTGCATGGCCGATCGATCAGGTTGTGGTGCACAGCATGCTTAGCACATACATATATACGCGTCACAACTTAACGACCGGCCGAATAAGCATCAGGAAGCAGATAACTATGACCCTCACAAGATCGTACATATCTCCTTGAAAATGTTGAAAATATGAGCAAATTACTACGAGATTTAATCCGAATAAACAGAAAATAAATCATGACTACAGTAGCAGAGATTGAACTAATCATGCGAACTAGCATAGCAGATGAACAAATCACATCTAGGGCACATACTTCCCGAGCAGCAAAAATATAGACAACGTGCATAGCTCTGTCCTCGGCTCGGCTCAATCCCGCAACCCGCGGTGCGTCGTGACGAGGCGTGGCGAGCGAGCTCACCTTATAAAGAGGTGCAACTCTCTCTCAACTTATGAGATGGGACTAAACTTTAGCCTCACTCACTCCACTCACATGTGTGCATGAATGGGTCAAAAAAATTTCAGAAATTTAGTTGGGCTTTGGGCCAAAAGCCCACTAGCAAATTTCAACAGAAAATCGGAAGCTTGTTAGCTCGCCTGCGCCTTACCCTCTACCTGTAAATACTAGAGCAGATTGATCAGCTGAGGGGGAGAGACGCGCCCACAGCGGCCACGTCGAGGACATGGACGGAGGGAGCCTGCGGAAGAGGCCCTAGCACTTCACACGCACGTACGCGAGGCAGCAGCGGAGGGTGTAGGGCGGCAACCCATGGACATGCACCGTGCAACCGGCCGCAGATGACGCGTCGACGCTGGCATAGCGCCCGGGCCGAGGAGGAGGCTGCGGCATGGCATACGCGCCCGCCGCCGACGAACAGGAAGCCTCGATGCTATCTTCATGGTGTTGATGAGACTCTCGGTGGCAGCAACGTCAAGTCTTTTGCATCAAGGCCGAATTGATGCATGAACCATGCACGTGGATGTTGGAGCCGAGAGCTCCGGCGAGGCCTAGATCACGATCGCCGCGGTGAGAGGAAAACGAAAACACCAGAGGTTTTTGTGCTGCGCACAGTTCAGCAGCTTTTCTCATTAATCCAGCTTATTTGTACATCAACTGAAAAACAAAAAACCCTCAACGCCGCCGAGCCTACCGGACGTGCCATCCCACGTCGCCCGTCGTGCGCGAGGTGAGTGCTGGCCGAGTCCTACGCTGCATGATATCCCATGCGCTCACAACGGCCGCACTAATCTAGCTAGCTACTAACTGAAAACGAAAACAGCTTTCTGTGTGTACATGCACACGAGTCAGAGCCGGTTATTCAGCTAACTGAAAGCAAAAAACTATCCTAACACGCAAAGGATTACAGGCTCAACAGTGGATTCATCTCTCTCTTATCTTCTTCTGTCTTCTTGATTATGCAGATTGGAGACGCAAAGTTTGTCAGCCGAACGTCCAGCATGCGTCCCAAGGAGAGAGGCGGAGAGGGGGCACCCGGCCCCCAAGTGGAGACGCGCCTGCAGTGGCAGCGTCGAGGACGGGACGACACACAGGAGGCAACGACTACACGCTCCGTCGGAGGCCGCGAGCACCGTGCCAGCAGACCATGCGCTCGGTCTCGGTGCACTCCTAGGCCGCAGATGATGCACCGGCATCGGCGACGACGACGAACGTCCGCCGGCGCGCCGGATTGAAGCCTTCTTCCATAAAAGCTGCCACACGCTACATCAACCATCAACACAACAAGCATCCTTCTTT
>NW_021172522.1:0-8430 GCF_002162155.2 Triticum dicoccoides
TTTCTAAAGTCCGAACAAGAGCATATAATTCTGTATCATAAGTAGAATAATTCAGACTAGGCCCACTCAATTTTTCAGAAAAGTATGCAACAGGTTTGCCATCTTGTAATAACACACCTCCTAATCCAATTCCACTAGCATCACATTCAAGCTCAAAAGTCTTATTAAAATCAGGAAGTTGGAGTAAAGGAGCATGTGTCAACTTATCTTTCAATACCGTGAAGGCTTCTTCCTGTGCGGTACCGCAAAGAAAAGGCACATCTTTCTTTGTAAGCTCATTGAGAGGTGCAGCAATGGTGCTGAAATCTCTCACAAAACGCCTATAGAATCCAGCGAGGCCAAGAAAACTCCTCACTTGTGTGACCGTTTTGGGCTGCGGCCAACTCTCAATAGCTTCAATCTTGGCTTTATCAACTTCAATTCCCTGTGGAGTAACAACATAGCCAAGAAAAGATACTCGGTCGGTGCAAAAGGTGCACTTCCCAAGGTTACCAAACAAACGTGCATCACGTAGAGCAATAAAAGCAGCACGTAAATGTTCCAAATGTTCTTCCAAAGATCTGCTATAAATCAATATTTCATCAAAGTAAACTACCACAAATCGTCCAATGAAAGCACGTAAAACTTCGTTCATTAATCTCATGAAAGTACTAGGTGCATTAGTTAACCCAAAAGGCATGACTAACCACTGATATAATCCAAACTTAGTTTTAAATGCTGTTTTCCATTCATCTCCCAATTTCATACGAATTTGATGGTAGCCACTACGCAAATCAACTTTGGAGAATATTGTAGAGCCACTCAATTCATCAAGCATATCATCTAGCCTAGGAATAGGATGACGATAACGAATAGTAATATTATTAGTGCCTCTACAATCAACACACATACGTGATGTACCATCCTTTTTCGGCACTAGAATAATAGGAACATCACAAGGACTAAGGGATTCGCGTATATAACCTTTGTCGAGAAGCTCTTGTACTTGACGCATAATCTCCTTCGTCTCCTCTGGATTGGTACGGTATGGTGCACGGTTTGGCAGTGAAGCACCGGGAATTAAGTCAATCTGATGCTCAATCCCTCGAATAGGCGGTAATCCCGGTGGCACGTCTTGTGGAAAAACGTCAGCGAACTCCTGCAGAATGTTAGTGACAGCAGGAGGCAAAGAGGAAGGCACGTCCTCGAATGAAAATAATGCCTCTTTGCACACAAAAGCATAGCAAACAGATTTGCTGAAATCTAGCTCATCAATATCAGATTTGGTGGCAAATAAACATGCACTTTTCAATTTAATTTCAGAAGCAACACTAGATGGTTTATTATTAGGCTTCATTTGTTGCTCAAATTCTTTTGCCACAATCTGATTTTCACTCTTATTCTTCTCCTGTTGTGCTTTATTAGCTCTATTAATATCATCTTTCAAAATGGAATCAGGAGTCGTAGGAAGCAAAGTAATATTTTTATCCTTATGAACAAGAGTATAGTGATTGTTTCTACCATGGTGTACAGAATTTTTATCAAATTGCCATGGTCTACCAAGTAATAAGGAACATGCTTGCATAGGTACCACATCACAATCAACATAATCAGCATATGTAGAGATACTAAAATGCACACGAACAGTACGTGTTACCTTAACCTTGCCGCTGTTGTTGAACCATTGGATGTAGTAAGGATGTGGATGTGGTCTTGTGGTGAGAGAAAGCTTCTCCACCATCTCCATGCTAGCCAAGTTGTTGCAGCTCCCTCCGTCTATGATGACGCGCACAGAACGTTCTTTCACAACTCCCTTGGTATGGAACAAATTGTGCCTCTGATTTTGCTCAGCTTGTGTGACCTGCACACTCAAAACACGTTGAGCAACTAAACATTCATACCTGTCAGCGTCTTCAGGAGCCATGTATTGCGTCTCATGATCAGAATCATCTCCACCATGTTCTTCACGTGTAATAAGAGCCAAAGTCTCCTCATCATAGTCACTAGCGGACTCATATCCACCATCCGCGGTAGCAATCATCACACGCGGAGTTTTGCATTCTCTCGCATAATGACTTCCTCCCTTACAACGACGACAAATAATATCACTTGTGTGCCCTGTTGATGCTATGGAAGAAGAAGAACGCTGTGTAGGCCCCGCAGGTGTGCTCTTGGCAGATAATGGTGGTTGTGCCTGTTTTCTTGTATCACGGCTGGAGGTGGCACCTGATGGAGGTGCTGGTGCAGTTGAAGTAAAAGATGCATGTGGTGTCCATGATGAAGTTCGGCCTGCAGAAAAGTTAGTTCGCCCCAATGCTTGTCGATCCTGCACTTCACGTTCAGCTTTACAAGCAAGATGGAATAAACGAGTGATATTAGTATACTCCTTATAGTCTAGAATGGTCTGAATCTGATGAGGACATGACTACCTTGGATATGACCAAAAATATTGCATATATGCATATTTGTCAGGTGATTTCTAGTGCAAACTATTCAATAATCTATTTATGTTATCCAGAACAAAAATACTTCACACACTTTTGTGTTTTGTCTAATTGCAGGTGTATGGGACATTTGTACAATCCACATATGAAGATAAGAAAGAAAGAGATGTTTATTTGCTGTCCAAAAAGTTCTCTCACGTCACTTTTGGCCCAAGAGAAGATAGAGTCCAAGTCTCTCACGTTCTGGATTCAGATTCGGACTGCACAGACATACCTGACTCAAAACGCACACAAGTTTTTCATACGGACTCCGAATTGGGTGATTCTTTTTTTGTTGGAAACTAGATTTCGTGCACTTTCCAACCCAATTGGAATCACCTTCAAATACGTCCGGAGCGTTGAGTTGTGGACGAAACAATCTGATGCTGCAGCAGAATCCGAGTCAAACTACAAGTCCAAAGGTGTTACATCACCTCCACTTGGGCCCATTGGCCTTGTACGACCTAGATTTAGTTTTAGGCTGCCTTGGGACGTCCTCCCACCTCCTTGGCCGCCACCCCTTGCTCCTATATAAGTAGATCCATCTAGTAGCTTTTCCTTGGGATTTGTTTAGTTAAAAGTTAGCCATTGCAACTTCGTGTACTTCGTTTGTGTCCAACGACCAGACCAAGACCGCTTCCGGATCCCCACCATTATCAATACCTCATATATATTTGCAATATTCAGATTGCTTTATCATATTCTTGCTCGTTCTTCGATTGCTTGCAGGAATAAACCTTCGTGGTCAGGCTGACCGTGCTTCCGGTGTCGTCAGTAACCTCAGGAGATTGGTTTAGCGATCGCTAAGGCGCAACGTCGTGCACGTTTGTAGTCGGATTGTCAAAGTCGTCTCCACCAAATCGATAGTTATCATCTCATCGAAAGATCGGGACCCTCGCCTCTATCAGAATCTCTCTATTTAATCCACCCAGAAAACGTGCAAGCATAGCTTCATTCTCCTCAACAATACCACATCTAATCATGCCAGTTTGTAATTCCTGATAATATTCTTCTACAGAATTTTTCCCTTGTCTTAAACGCTGCAATTTTTGAAGCAATTCATATTGATAATATGGTGGAACCCAACGCGTACGCATAGCAGTTTTCAAAGCAGCCCAAGTAGTTGGAATAGGATATAATCTACAATGTTCAGACCACCATACACATGCAAAACTAGTGAAAAGTACAAACAGCAGCAGCAACTTGTCTCTCCTCAGGATATTGTAAACATGTAAATCGTTGTTCAGTTTCTAACTCCCAAGTAAGATATATATCAGGAACATATCTACCCTCAAATGGTGGAATATTCAATTTCAGTTTAGGAATATGGACATCATCTCGTACCTGAGGTGGTGGTGCAGGCCTACCATTACGAATATATACCTGAGGTCGACCTGCTGGTGGTGGTACAGGTGGCTGCACGTAGTGCTGATTTTGATCAACCTCATCCTCATAATCTCCCACATAATCATCCTCCTCCGCATCAGCAGCAGGAGCCACAGAAGTATCAACAGCAGCACCAACAGTTTGGCCAAACGCAAGAGGAACACGGCTTTCTCGGTGGAGGTCTATTTCGCGACGTGGAGGTAGTCGTTGTTGTTGTTGTTGAAGAGGTGCGTTAGGTGCAGCGGGTGGTGGTGGTGGAAGACGCGCGAGCAATTCATTAAACTTGTTATCGAGCTTTGTTTCGAACGTCTTCTCAAGGCCAGTGATCTTCTCCATGGCCTCTTCAAAATTGTTCAGCACATCTTGCACCTGTTCAGTCATCATTTGCTGAAACTTATCATGAAGCTCCTTGTTCGATAAATTCTCCCAGTCAATCTCGTCGGCTTGTGATCCTGGCATGGTTAGCAGCAATAGAAACACACAAGAATATGATCCTACAGACTACGAACAAGTGGTGGTGGTGGGTGTCACAAATCCGTCAAGCAAAACTCAAATTCTTACCAGTTCTTACCCAGCAACAGGCGGTGATCGGCAACCGTTATAGTCAAAACTCTCAAAGCTTGGATAGAGCGATTACCAGGGAGAGTCAAACGCACGACGTAGATGTATGTGGAGCTGGGAAGGCTTATACTATGGTAGCAAAAAGGGTCAGCAATAATCAATTCAGAGATGCAAAGTTGAATAAACGCTCAACGACGGTACTGTGCTGGTCCTAGGCTAGACTGTGCTAGAGACGCGAGCCTAGAACACCAACAAAATCACGGCGCGGCACGTAAACAAGGGAAAAGCACACTCTGAATTTTTTTTCTCTTTTTTTTTGCGCTCTTTTATTTTGCGCTGATTTTTTTTTGCGAAAAATCACTATAATGGCGAGTGTCTCAAAACTCTTCCTAGCTCAAACTGACAGGATGGGCACGAAATTTTTCGACCAATTTTTTTTTTGACTGCCCGGACCCAAAAACTGGAAACGGGTCAAAAAAAACTTCCTATAATGGCACCTGTCTCAAAACACTAAGAAACACCTAAAAATAGGATAGCCAGAAATTTTTTCGAAAAATGCGTTTTCGAAAAATTTTGGGCCTAAACGGAGCGTGGCTACCCGACTCTTTTTTTTTGCGAAACCTACTCCGGCAAGGAAACACGAATCGGAATCTGGATGGATCCCGAAAACAAACCTAATAAGCAAGGAACTCGGATTGGTGGTGGATATATGGTGGTGGTATATGGCAGCGGTGGTGGTAGCGGTGGTAGTATATGGATATGGATCGGTGGTGGTATATGGACACGGATTGGTGGTGGTATATGGATACGGATTCGGTGCGGTGGTGGTAGATGGCAGGGGCGATGATGATGGTGCGGCGGCGGCGTGACAACTTATGACCAGAACTCGAAACTCTAAAAGACTAGACTCTAAGACCAGCAACTAGACACGACGATGCAACCGCAAATTCAACAAAGCAAAACCCTAAAAAGATTATGCAAGGCTCAGATTGGTTCGGATATGATGAACTAACCCTAATTTTTTTTTTGTGGCTTTTTCGTGGACTATAGGTATGAAGACAGACTCGATCTAAACTACGAAAAACTGTAAAATCTCACCGAGCAACCTGGAAATCTGATACCACTTGATAGAGGCAAAGGTGTCCCGTCTTTCGATGAGATGGTGGATTTCGCTTTGGTGGAAGTCGACTTTGACGATCCGACTACGAACGTGTGAGGACGTCGCGCCTTAGCAATCGCTAAACCAACTCCGAGAGGTTATTGACCACGCCGGAGCACGATCAACCTGACCACGAGGGTCTGTTTCCTGCGAGCAAATGAAGAACAAGCAAGAAACTAAGATTGCAATCTGGATATTGCGAATATAAGATGAAAGCTTTATTGATCAAGGTGGGGTTCTGTGACGCCTTTGTCTGGTCGTTGAACACAAACGAAGTACGCGAAGTTGCAGCTATGGCGAACTTTTAATCTAAACAAAACCCAAAGTCTAAACGGTGCCCTAAGGGCTGTATATATGGAGGAAGAGAGGGGGAATTTCGTGGCCCTTGGTGGAGGGGTCCGAAATCAACCCTATCTCTTGTTTCCCCACACATACAGACTCTAAAAATAGCCTATACTTATGTATTTTGAAATTACATGGGCCTGGCCCAATAAAAAGGTGACGCAGCACCTATAATAGCCTCGGGACGAAATTTATGAAGTGGCATCTTGTATATTTCGTCCAAGGCTTCATGCACCCATTATGGTGGCTTCAAAGTCCTGAAATCATCACTTGTAACTCCGTTCTTGTTCCCCTTGCGCATGCCATTATCTCCATGCTTGTTCTTGCTCCAATGTTCATCCTTCTCCAAGCTAGGCCCTTCATTTGTAAGCAAAACAAATGTATCCAATTTAGGCAGCATCATATTCTCATGAACATTAGAATCATTACCAAGAAACGAAAGTACCTGATAATTTAATTGGCGTGCGCGAGCTCTAGTAATTGGTCCCGTATATGTAGCAGTAGGGGCTGTGGGTGTAACAATGGTATTGATGTCCTCATCAATGTTCCTTATTACTTGGTAGACCATGGCAATTTGATAAAAAATCTGTACACCATGGTAGAAACAATCACTATACTCTTGTTCATAAGGATAAAAATACTACTTTGCTTCCTATGACTCCTGATTCCATTTTGAAAGATGATATTAATAGAGCTAATAAAGCAAAACAGGAGAAGAATAAGAGTGAAAATCAGATTGTGGCAAAAGAATTTGAGCAACAAATGAAGCCTAATAATAAACCATCTAGTGTTGCTTCTGAATTAAATTGAAAAGTGCATGTTTATTTGCCACCAAATCTGATATTGATGAGCTAGATTTCAGCAAATCTGTTTGCTATGCTTTTGTGTGCAAAGAGGCATTATTTTCATTCGAGGACGTGCCTTCCTCTTTGCCTCCTGCTGTCACTAACATTTTGCAGGAGTTCGCTGACGTCTTTCCACAAGACGTGCCACCGGGATTACCGCCTATTCGAGGGAATGAGCATCAGATTGACTTAATTCCCGGTGCTTCACTGCCAAACCGTGCACCATACCGTACCAATCCAGAGGAGACGAAGGAGATTATGCGTCAAGTACAAGAGCTTCTCGACCAAGGTTCTATACGCGAATCCCTTAGTCCTTGTGCTGTTCCTATTATTCTAGTGCCGAAAAAGGATGGTACATCACGTATGTGTGTTGATTGTAGATGCATTAATAATATTACTATTCGTTATCGTCATCCTATTCCTAGGCTAGATGATATGCTTGATGAATTGAGTGGCTCTACAATATTCTCCAAAGTTGATTTGCGTAGTGGATACCATCAAATTCGTATGAAATTGGGAGATGAATGGAAAACAGCATTTAAAACTAAGTTTGGATTATATAAGTGGTTAGTCATGCCTTTTGGGTTAACTAATGCACCTAGTACTTTCATGAGATTAATGAACAAAGTTTTACGTGCTTTCATTGGACGATTTGTGGTAGTTTACTTTGATGACATATTGATTTATAGCAGATCTTTGGAAGAACATTTGGAACATTTACGTGCTGTTTTTATTGCTCTACGTGATGCACGTTTGTTTGGTAACTGATGAGGACATGACTACCTTGGATATGACCAAAAATATTGCATATATGCATATTTGTCAGGTGATTTGTAGTGCAAACTATTCAATAATCTATTTATGTTATCCAGAACAAAAATACTTTACACACTTTTGTGTTTTGTCTAATTGCAGGTGTATGGGACATTTGTACAATCCACATATGAAGATAAGGAAGAAAGAGATGTTTATTTGCTGTCCAAAAAGTTCTCTCACGTCACTTTTGGCCCAAGAGAAGATAGAGTCCAAGTCTCTCACGTTCTGGATTCAGATTCGGACTGCACAGATACACCTGACTCAAAACGCACACAAGTTTTTCATACGGACTCCGAATTGGGTGATTCTTTTTTTGTTGGAAACTAGATTTCGTGCACTTTCCAACCCAATTGGAATCACCTTCAAATTCGTCCAGAGCGTTGTGTTGTGGACGAAACAATCTGATGCTGCAGTAGAATCCGAGTCAAACTACAAGTCCAAAGGTGTTACATCACCTCCACTTGGGCCCATTGGCCTTGTACGACCTAGATTTAGTTTTAGGCTGCCTTGGGACGTCCTCCCACCTCCTTGGCCGCCACCCCTTGCTCCTATATAAGTAGATCCATCTAGTAGCTTTTCCTTGGGATTTGTTTAGTTAAAAGTTAGCCATTGCAACTTCGTGTACTTCGTTTGTGTCCAACGACCAGACCAAGACCGCTTACGGATCCCCACCATTATCAATACCTCATATATATTTGCAATATTCAGATTGCTTTATCATATTCTTGCTCGTTCTTCGATTGCTTGCAGGAATAGACCTTCGTGGTCAGGCTGACCGTGCTTCCGGCATCGTCAGTAACCTCAGGAGATTGGTTTAGCGATTGCTAAGGCGCAACGTCGTGCACGTTTGTAGTCGGAT
>NW_021172523.1:0-1071 GCF_002162155.2 Triticum dicoccoides
TGATTTCCGTAGTTGTTGAATCCCAAGGTGCGCTTACGTGTCGGTCATCAACACTCGAAGTTTTGGCCGATTCTGGGCTCTTTCATGGACTATTACTCACTGTTTGGGGTCCCGAAGTGATTTCCATGGTTGTCGGACCCCATGGTGTGCTTATGTGTTGGTCTTCAAGACTCGCAGTCTGGGCCGATTCTAGCCCGTTTCGTGGACTATTACTCACTGTCTTGTGGTCCCGGAGTGATTTCCACGATTAACGAACTTAACCCCAGGGTGCGTTTATGTGCCGGTCAGCAACTCTCACAGTTTTTGTCGATTCTGCCCCGTTTCATGGCCTATTACTCACTGTTTTGAGTTCTCGGAGTGATTTCCCCGATTAAGGAACCCCAGGGTGCATTTAAGTGTCGGTCATCAGCACTCACTATTTTGGCCGATTCTGGTCCGTTTCGTGTACTATTACTCACTGTTTTGGGGTCCCAGAGCGATTTCCACGATTGACGATCCCCGGGATGCGTTTACGTGTCCGTCGTCAACACTCAAAGTTTTGACCAATTCTGACCCGTTTAGTGGACTATTACTCACCGTTTTGGTGTCCCGAAGTGATTTCCGTAGTTGTTGAATCCCAAGGTGCGCTTACGTGTCGGTCATCAACACTCGAAGTTTTGGCCGATTCTGGGCTCTTTCATGGACTATTACTCACTGTTTTGGGGTCCTAAAGAGATTTCCATGGTTGTCGAACCCCAAGATGTGCTTACGTGTTGGTCGTCAAGAATCGCAGTCTGGGCCGATTTTGGCCCGTTTCTTGGACTATTACTCAGTTTTGGGTTCCCGAAGTGATTTCCACGATTGACGAACCCCTGGGTGCGTTTACGTGTTGGTCATCAACACTCACAATTTTGGCCGATTCTGGTCTGTTTCGTGCACTATTACTCACCGTTTTGGGGACCCAGAGCGATTTCCATGATTGACGATCCCCAGGTTGAGTTTACGTGTCCGTCGTCAACACTCAAAGTTTTGGCCAATTTTGACCCGTTTAGTGGACTATTACTCACCGTTTTGGTGTCCCGAAGTGATTTC
>NW_021172524.1:0-1275 GCF_002162155.2 Triticum dicoccoides
TATGAGATTATGCAACTCCCGTTTACCGGAGGAACACTTTGGGTGCTACCAAACGTCACAACGTAACTGGGTGATTATAAAGGAGTACTACAGGTGTCTCCAAAGGTACATGTTGAGTTGGCGTATTTCGAGATTAGGTTTTGTCACTCCGATCGTCGGAGAGGTATCTCTGGGCCCTCTCGGTAATACACATCATTATAAGCCTTGCAAGCAATGTGACCAATGAGTTGGTTACGTGATGATGCATTACAGAACGAGTAAAGAGACTTGCCGGTAACGAGATTGAACTAGGTATTGGATACCGACGATCAGATCTCGGGCAAGTAACATACCGATGACAAAGGGAACAACGTATGTTGTTATGCGGTTTGACCGATAAAGATCTTCGTAGAATATGTAGGAACTAATATGGGCATCCAGGTCCCGCTATTGGTTATTGACCGAGAATGGTTCTAGGTCATGTCTACATAGTTCTCGAACCCGTAGGGTCCGCACGCTTAAGGTTTCGATGACAGTTTTATTATGAGTTTATGAGTTTTGATGTACCGAAGGAGTTCGGAGTCCCGGATGAGATCGGGGACATGACGAGGAGTCTCGAAATGGTCGAGCTGTAAAGATTGATATATTGGACGACTATATTCGGAGTTCGGAAAGTTCCAAGTGATTTGGGTATTTTTGGGGGTACCGGGGAGTTACGGGAATACGAGGAAGAAGCATTGGGCCTCATGGGCCAAGTGGTGGAAGAGAGGAGGAAGGGCGCGCGGCCCCCCTAGCCCGAACCGAATTGGACTAGGGGGCCGGGCCCCCTTTCCTTCTTCTCCTCCCTCTCCTTCCTTCTCCTTCTCCTCCCCTTCCTTCCCTTCTCCTAGTAGGACTTGGAAAGAGGGGGGAATCCTACTTGGAGTAGGATTGCCCCCCTTGGGCACGCCTCCTCTCCTTGGCCGGCCCCCTCCCCCTTGCTCCTTTATATACGGGGGCAGGGGGGCACCCCATGACACACAAGTTGATCTACGGATCGTTCCTTAGCCGTGTGCGGTGCCCCCCTCCACCATATTCCACCTCGGTCATATCGTCGCGGAGTTTAGGCGAAGCCCTGCGCCGGTAGAACATCATCATCGTCACCACGCCGTCGTGCTGACGGAACTCATCTCCGGAGCTTTGCTGGATCGGAGGCCGGAGATCGTCATCGAGCTGAACGTGTGCTGAACTCGGAGGCCCCGTACGTTCGGTGCTTGGATCGGTCGGATCGTGAAGACGTACGACTACATCAACCGC